>NW_022104553.1:3202907-3207856 GCF_000313985.2 Echinops telfairi | reverse complement strand
CCCCCACTATCATGATCCCAATTCTACCTTGCAAAGTGTGGCTAGACCACAGGATGTACACTGTTACAGATAGGAACTGGAAACACAGGGAATCCAGGGTGGATGATCCCTTTAGGACCAGTGGTGAGAGTTGTGATACTGGGCGCATAGAGGAAGCGTGGGTTGTAAAGGGGGAAGCAATTACAAGGATATACATGTGACCTCCTCCCTGGGGGACGGACAACAGAAAAGTGGGTGAAGGGAGATGTCGGACAGGGCAAGATATGACAAAATAATAATTTATGAATTATCAAGGGTTCATGGAGGAGGGGAAAGGGAGGGGAAAAAATGAGGAGCTGATGCCAGGGGCTTAATTGGAGAGCAAATGTTTTGAGAATGATGAGGGCAATGAATATATAAATGTACTTTACACAGTTGATTGTGATAAGAGTTTTATGAGCCCCTAATAAAATGATTAAAAAAGAAAAGATAAGGATGTTTGCTCCTGTAAAGGTTTCAAGTCTCAGAAACCCAAAGAGGCAATTCTACTTTGCCCTATAGGGTCACTATGAGTAGGAATTGACTCAAAGTCAGTGATTGCCTACCTTCTTTCAACTTTCACCCGAGCTTTTCCCTCTGCCTGGAATACTCCTGCCCATTTTTTATAACTCTGTCCGTAGTCCATATTCCATGGCTACCCTGTCTAAAGTCAAACCCTCTTATGTGGCAGAGGTATTACATAAACTAAAAAAAACCAAACTCACTGCCTTTGTATCAGTTCTGACTCCTGGAGACCCTATAGGGCCGAATAAAACTGTGTCCTTTCTGTTTCCAAAACTGTAAACCTGTCCAGGAGCAGAGAGCCTGACCTTTCTTCTGCAGAGCAGTTGGTGAGCTCTAACTGCTAGCATTGCAATTAGTTACCCAACTCATAACCCACCAAGTCACCAGGGCTAAAATGGATTTAAAATGGAGACTTGGCCACACTAAGGAGCCCTGGTGATGGAGTGGGATGCTATCCTCAAGGTCAACAGTTGGAATCACCAGCTGGTCTGTAGGAGGAAGACAGGGCTTTCTACTTCCGTAAAGATTTACAGTCTTAGAAACTCAAATTGCCAGTTCTACCCTGTCCTATAGGGTAGGAATAATGAGTCAGCATTGATTCAATGGCAATAAGGTTGGTTTGGGTCTTTGGCCACACTAGCATTAGAGTGTGGAAAAGGCAAAACGTGGTAGCCCAGAAAAAGTATCAGGAGGAAGGATCTATCTCCCTACCCTCAGGTTGGGGCCAGGTGGCATAAGAGGAAATAGTGGGATATAGCAGATCCCAGTCAATCAAGAAGAGAGTATGAAGAGATAGATATCAAGATGCCAGGGAAAGGGGAAGATGGAAGCAAGACTAGTCTTTGAGGCCAACCCTGCTTGATCTCACCCAACAGAAGGCTCAGAGGACCTGGAACTAAAACAGTGAGTACTATGTTATACCTTATGAAAGGGCTTACAAATTTCGACAGAGGGCACTGAACTTCTCATTCCGGTGATAAAATGCTTTTAGAAATCAATAGGGGTGATGGTTGTACTACATAGTGAATGTAAAAAATGTCACTGAATTTTACACTCAAAAATGGTGTGAAAATTTTGTTATACAGAGGGAGGGTCTCCACAAAGTCAACGCAGAAAAAAATTCTATTTAGTTTCTTCCATGAACTTTGTACAATTTACCACAATGCTTATTGTTAGATGCCACTGAGTCGGTTCTCTGACGCATAGCGAACTTAAGCACAGCAGAACGAAACACTGTGTGGCCCTGCACCATCCTTACAGCTGTTCCTATACTTGAGCCCATTGTTGCAGCTACCATGTACATCCATCTCCTTGACGGAGGGCCTCCCTCTTTGAATGCCCCTCTACCTTACTAAGCATGATGTCCTTCATTCTTCTCCAGGGGCTAGTCTCTCCCGATAACATTTCCAAACTTTGTGAGACAAGTCTCACCATCCTTGCCTCTAAGGAACCCTTGGGCCAAGACAGATTGATTTGTCCTTTTAGCCGTCCATGGCATTTTCAATATTCCTCTCCAGCACCACAATTCAAATGTATCAGTTCTTCTTCAGTCTTCCTTATTCAAGGTCCAACTTCCACATGTATTTAAGGCAACTGAAAATATCATAGTTTAGGTCAGGCATACCTTAAGACATCCTTACTCTTCAGCACTTTAAAGAGATTTGTGTAGCAGATTTACTCAATGCAATGGGTCACTTGATCTCTTGATTGTTGCTTCTTGACTGAAGTCTGCCGCCATGTGTTAGATTGGGTTGACTAGAGAAATAAACCCAGACACTCATGTGTAAGAGAGCGCTTTATATGGAGAAGACATTATGCATCAATAAAATAGGCCAGCCAGTTCAGATCAAGTCCATAAGTTCAAGTACATTAGCCCATATGTCTGAACTAGTCCATAAATTCTTCTTCAGACTCACTCACGCAACACATGCAATGATGCCAAATGCAGGAAGATCACAGGCCGGTGAGTGGAAAGTCTTGTAGATCCAAAGGCAGTAGAAGCATCTCCAAGGCTCTGGCTGCTATCAGTGTGGTTCCATGTGGCTCTTCAACAGAGAGGTGAAGCAGAGAGAGTGTGTCCTGCCTCCAGGGAGGAAGTCCCAGGATCCTCATGAGAAGGCCATGTCCATGAAGAGGAATCACCAGCCTGTGACCTGATGGACAGGCTAGTCCCCCACCCCTTCATTCTTATTTATCAAGTTGACATGAAATTGTGTTACTACCACACTCCATATAACCCAGCTTCTCTGATTATTTTCTCAGCATACAGATTAAATAAATGTGGTGAAAGAATACAGCCCTGATGGATACCTTTCCTGATTTTAAACCCTTGTTCTGTTTGCAAAACTGCCTCTTGATCCATGTACAAGTTCCACATGAGCACAATGAAGTGTTCTAGAATTCCCATTCTTCTCAAGGCTATCCATAATTTGTTATGATCCGCACAGTCAAATGCCTTGGCATAGTCAGTAAGACATAAGTAAACATCTTTCTGTTATTCTCTGCTTACAGCCAGGAACCATGTTATCAGTAATGATATACCTTACTACAATAATTTAAAAAACCCCAAACCTATAGATGCGTCACCAGGGGTGGACGGTGTGTTTGGTTTGATACCACATTCTAAAGGAGTCCTGGTGGCACTGCAGAGTCGCTTTTGTCCAGCTCACTGAAAGGTTGGCCGTTGAAACACCACTAGTTGCTCCATAATGGAAACATGCTACCTTGGAAATCCTATTCTAGGCCACTGTGAATCAGAATCTGCTTGAAGGCAGTGGGGGACTTTCTGTTTGTCTATTTGTTTTTGATACTGTATTCTAACAAGCTCCGGTCTTGTAATAATGAAATGCTTTAGCTGCTAACCAATGTGGCAGTCGGCTTCCTTAAAGATTAACAGCTGTGGACACTCGATGAGCCAGACTCAACTGGAAGGAAGTACATTTGGGTTGTTTTGTTTTACTGTGCTCCAGACACTCCACACTCCACACGACTTTAATCCTTACCCCAAAACACAGGTAACAGGGATCCAATGACAGGGGAAAAACAGAATTGCAACGAGTCTCTGCAAGATTTGGGTGTGGGGAGTGGGGAATGAATGTGCCTGACTTCAAGCGTTCAGGAATGTTTGGTTTCCACATTGTTCTAGAAAGGCCTAAACCACCGAGTCAGCTGTTTTTTAATAAGCTACTTTCATCTGTGCTTTCCTGAATTGAGCGTTTATTGCAAATTTAAAATATATATATATATAAACACAATTAGTTAAATAGAACATTTAAGGAAAACTTGAGACAATCTTAAATTTACGTGGAGAGAACGAACAGCTGGAAGACATGCTTTCCAGCTCAGGACCTTGCTGGCTTCTAGCTCAGAAATGCCAAGCGAATAGGCTCTTTCCTAGAACTGGGCTCATTATGCACATAATGCTCACATTGGGTGGGGGACTAATCCCAGTACTCCAGAGAAAGACAAGGGACACGTTTATTGATAAGTAACGCCTTTTCCAGAGCCTTGCTTTGCTGTCCTTTAAGTCCGTCCACCCAGTAAACTCTATCCAGAAGTTTTACCAGGTCTGCTTAGAGAACTGTAAATATCAGTGGCACCGATGAAATGCCTGTCTCTGAACCTGCCGGCAGAAACACTCAGCACACACAGCCCACATATTCCCTGCCCATCCGCTTTTCCCCTCGGCCCCTCTCTTCAGTCTTTAATTCAGCTGTGCCTCATCCACCATTCTTTCCACATCAGCTTTGGTCTCTTTCCCTCTTGCTGCCTCTCCTCCTCTATCTCCTTTTGGGACTGGCACCAGGCAGACCTTGGGAGGCCCACAAGGCAGCAGCGCCTGGACCAGTGCTGTGAGCCCGGCTCAGTCCCAAGGCTGGAAGGGGGTCGCCGCGCGCTAGTCAAACTCCAAGGCTCTGCCCCATCCTGGAGTGGCGCTCCGGTCCCTCCGCCCAGCGGCGAAGCTAGCTGCGTGGCACCCTGCTTTCGGTCACTGGGCAGGAAAGGAAGCGCTCCCTTCCGGAGACTTGCCTCCCAACTTGGACGCTGCGCGGGCACTGAACCGTTCCTCCAACTCTCCAGCAGCGTACTCGGGCGGCCCAAGGCCACGTCCGCCCCAAGGCCACGCCCGCGATCCCAGGCAACTCTTGCGGAGGAGGGGGCTCCCGCCGCGACCCTCCACGGCGGAGCGAAGCGGCCGCCGGCCTGACTGCCACCGGCCACGTCACTTGGATTGGCGCCGCCTCCCGACGGAGTGTCCCTCGCAAGAAGGACTCGCCCCCCTGGGCAACGACGGTCCCTGCACCCGGGTGGCCGCGCCCAAGTCCCTCTCCGCCTCTGCTCGCCCCCCAGCTGGGACCAGAGCCCAGGGTCGTCCAGAGTGCGGGGTGGGCGCCTTCGCGGGGGGC
>NW_022104553.1:3195818-3202005 GCF_000313985.2 Echinops telfairi | reverse complement strand
CGGGCTGGAGAGCGGCGTCCTAGCGCTTGGCAGGGCCCGACGGGGTTGGCGGGTCCAGATCCTGGATCCAGGCAAGGGCGCTCGGCGCCCCTCCCTCTCACCCCCACCACCCACCACCCCTCAGCTCTGCTGCCAACCCGGCAGGGGCGGCGCGCCCGCCTCAGCTTGCGGTGCCTGCTGGACAGACCAACAGACTGGACAGACCCATGCGGGCAAGAGGCGGTTCCAGAGGATCTGGACCAAATTGGAGGACACCACTTAGAAGGGAGAAGAAGCCTCGTTGGTGAAGTGGCTGTTCTTGGACAGCACCTCTGCGGGCACTGGAAACTGCTTGTGAACTTGAATGATGTGAGCAAACTAGGGTTGAGTAATTTTCCCAAACTAGGGAAACTGCTCAAACTTAAAAACGAGCTCTCGGCAGGCACAATTCACACCGGCCTGTTACTTAGGCTGTGCTTAGTGGAGAGGTGACCCGTGACAACTTCTCATTGAAAGACCAAAAATAAACTCATTGCCATCTAGTTGATTGCGACTCATAGTGACCGTATCGGACCAAACAGAAATGTCCCTTTTGGTTTCCTAGAGTCAAATACGGCCCACGGGCCACATGCGGCCCGCCCGGGACATTTATCCCGCCACCAGGTGTTTTTGCCTCTGCTGCCTGTCCTGCTTAGCAGCCTACTCATCCTGTGTGCATAGGAATTTGTTCATAGTTTTTTTTTTTTAACTATAGTCCGACCCTCCAACGGTCTGAGGGACAGTGGACTAGCCCCCTGTTTAAAAATTTGAGGACCCCTGCAAGTTTCCTAGACTTTAAATCTTTGCAGCATGCCTAGTGGATTCAGTCATTGACCTGGGGGTAGCAGCTGAGCTCAGCCCACTGCACACCAGGGCTCCTACCTTTGGAAGTAGGTTCCAGAAATGCCTGCAGTCCAGCCTAACCAACTGTGCAGTGTGGTGTAGGCCTCAAGCCCCTGGCTTCCTGGGTGTGTGCACTGGATTGCTTCAAATGCCAAATGCAGTGGGCCCAAAGCTGGCTGAATTCATTGCCAGAGTAGCATAGGTATATGTCAGTTTGTACTTCAGTGGCTTATATGTTGCTTTCATGCTGGAAATTTCAAATACCTGTCAGCCAGGTTTCAGCAGCGTTTCCAGCTAGACTAACACACTAGAAAGATAAGGCTGGTTATCTGTTTCTAAAAATTAGCCAATGAAAACCTTATGGAGCACAAAAAGCATTATTTACCTTGCTTTCAGTATGTCCTGAAGAGAGATCAATCTTCGGAGGAAGACATCAGACTTTCTTTGGAGAGCCAGTGAAAAGTGAGGGAGATCTTTAACAAGAGGAACTGGCACAGTAGCTGATGGACTTGAAGATGCCAGTGATCTGGAGGGTGACAAAGAATCAGGCATCCTTTCTTCTGTTGGAGTCAACTCACTGGCAGCTCTCATCATCATAAATATATAAAGTTTCCAAATTTGGAAATACACCGGCCAAACTTACAAAAATGCCTCTGGAGTAGTAGATAAGTCGGGAAAGGAAACACCAAAAGGGCATTTTTACATTTCTGTAATGTTCATTCATAAGTTGTTCAATAATAATAATAATGCACATATTATTTGTGCCCTATTTTTAAAAGGATGTGAAGGGTAGAAGGTGTGAGTTAGAACCTAAAAGCAATTGTAAAAAAAACACAAAAACCTCAAAGCAAAGGCATCCTTGACAGAGCCCCAGTTTTATCTTAAGCCTTAAAAAAATCCAAATGCCATCTTAAGTATAAATTTACAAAAATGTATACTTTATAAAAATTATTGTTTATATTTATCTCAGTTTTTGTAAGATCCAAATCTCAACCACCTGTACACAAATAGCAAATCTTATATGGCTTTTCAGACTTGGTCAAAGTCTTGATGATGTGTCTGCCTATTTCCTATCTCTCTTCTCTCTTTGCTGCATGTACCCCCAAAGAGGTAAATTTATTTTACCTCCTTATTATAATCTTGTGATGATTTTCCCACAAGTGTTAGGTTTCTGGCGCGGTATACCTCGGTTCTTGCTTCGAAACACTGAAATAATTCATGAGGCAGACGCATGTTTGTAAATACAAGTTTTTATGAAGAAAGGAAAGTTTCAGGTATTACAGTCTCAAAAAGTACGCTATCTTTGGAAAGTGTGCACGGCTGCAGGGCCACGTGGTCGGGACCATGGGAAAGTTCGAGACAAAATGACCTTTTTCAGGAAGCGTAGAAAAACACGTGGAAAGAATACCGGAACAGGAGTGTGGAACCAGTGTGAGGAGCCATGAGCAGAAACCAAGAACAGGAAATCCCAAGAGACTGAGCAGGCTGTGAGTGAGCACACAGGTTCATGCGCACCCACACAAATGAAGACTCTCACCCACTGCTTGCAGAGCACATCAGAACAAGAGAGAAAAAAGGGGCGGGCCTTCCTGTGGCCGGCTTTTATCCCCAATGACTGGGGAGGTGTGGTTGAGGGTATTGGCTGATCTTACTGGCTGAGTTTAGGTGCACCTGTGTGATGTCATATTGCTGGTGCCTAATATTGTGTGGGGTCCTTGTTGGATTTTCCTATAGGTGTCTTATTAGTGTGCCTGATTTCTTGCAACCCCTTTATTGTGGCCCTGCCAGCCGATTTAAGCTAGGGAAGGCATTCAGGAAGACAACCACCCTTTATCCCCTATTTAGCCATCTGTCACTAAGAAAGGTGGTACCATGGGTAAAACACTTGGCTACTCACCAAAAAGGTCAGTGGCTCAAACTCACCCACTGCTCAGTGAGAAAGAGATGTGACAGTCTGCTTCTGCAAAGATGTGCAGTGGTAGAGACCCTGTTGGCAGGTCTACTCTGTCCAATATGGTTGCTATGACCCAGTATGGTGGGTTTAGTATGGGAGGCAGACAAGGACCCTTTGTAGCACGGTTGGCTAAGTGGTTGGCTGATAACAGCAAGATTGGCAGTTCAAACCCAATAGCCACCCCAAGGAAGAAAGATGGGTATTTTACTAAACGATTTACAACACTTTAGACTCATAGGTAGGGTCACTGTGAATCAGAATTAACTTAATGGCAGTGGGATTTGGGGTTTATGAGAATCGGGTAGTAAATATCCTGGATGCTAACTGCATGACTCTGGATCATAGGACTTTTCTGATACATGACAATGAAAAAAATTCCAAAATTAGTATTAGGACATCTGATCCTGCTCAGCCATTGAATAACTCTAGTTGTATAATCTTAAACTTATTTCTTAAGCTTTAAGTATTTATTTTTTGCCTCCGTTTGACTTTCCAATAATTGAGAGTTAAAAAGCAAAAATAAATAAACTAACAGCAACAACAAAGAAAACTACCTTGTGGTGACAATAAAAATATGTGGCAGAAAGTATGCTATAAACACCATTGAGGACATATGCTATACAAATGTTAGTAACACACTGAGAACGTACAAGGGTTTCGGGTTGTAAATCAGACTGATTAGCTAGCCTGAAGTTACATAATAGAATGTGAAAATGGAGCTCTTTGGGTCATCTGTCCTTCCAAGCTTCGTGTAGAATTACAGAGGAGGAGCCCTGGTTGTAGGTTAGAACTGAAAACCAGATACCTCACTTGGATTAGTATGTAAGACAGGGTTCTCTAGAGAAACAAAACCAGGACACTAATGACTTTATATATATATTTATATATAACATAAGAAATAAGCAGTTAATTAATCTATAAAGCAGTACAAAGGGCTCAGTGCAACTCACTTCTGTGAGACAGCGAATAAACTGGCAGTCCTTCAAGTCTTGAGGGCAGGTCACCAATGGTCAGCCAGATGACAGGGTCCGACAGTCCTCAGCTCAAGCGATGTATACTCCAATAGCGTGGCGAAGCAGGTCTTGATGGAACCTCAAACTACAGTGACACAATCCATTGGTTAGGTGCCCCATAGGTAGTGTAGCTTACAAATTGAGGCAGAGAACAAGCTAAGGCCGCTGCACATTGGTTCAATCATCAAAGAGCAAGAGACAAGACATCACTCCGCCCTTCTATTAATCCCTCATGCGTTCATTGGCCATGTTGGCACCATAAACCTACCTATCACAATTAGTAAGAGTAAATAATGGGATAAAAGACTTAATGAAATTCAAGGCCTTTAATTTTTGAGGGAAGGAGCCCTGGTAGCATAGTGGTTTAGGATGGGTTGCGATCTACAAGGTCAACGGTTTGAACCCATTAGCCACTCCTCAATTCCTATAAAGGGTTGCAGTCTTGGAAACTCACAGGGGCTGTTCTATCCTGTCTGCTAGGGTTGCTATGAGTAGGCATTGACTCTACGGCATGTGTTTTTGGTTTGAGGGCCTGTGTTGAGGATGCTGTCAATTTCTTTTTTGTAATTATTTTGTTCTCATTGTTTTTAAAGTTCTATACTTTCTCCTTAAATGAGCCCTGGTGGCACTGCCACCTAAGCATTGGACAAGGTCAAGGATTCAACCCTACCAGATACTCCATGAGAGAAAGATGAGATTATCTGTTCCTGTATCTGCTCACAGCATCTGAATCTCCATATAGGGTCGATATGAGCGGGAATTGGCTGATGGCAGGGGATTTGTGTGTACCCTTCCTCCTTTGTCCTCAGAGTAAAGGAAAACCCCTCTATGGTCCACTTATTCTGCATCTGCCATCAGCTGTGGCTACTAGAGCCGGAGGAGGAAGATTGTATACACCACCCACACACTAAACCCAGGAAGCAAGAAGGGAAAAGAAAGCCTAGTTTCAAAATGTCCCTAACCCCTCGGGTTCCACAATTTGTAACTCAGCTCATGGAAAGCTAGATTTGGAGGTGTTCAGAACTCCTGACCATGGACTAACTATTCATGAGAGCACAATGATATCTCTAATTCTACTCATAGTAAAGTAATTGAGTGGGCAGTCCTCGCATTCGCATTTGTCTGGCTAGTGTCAGGAGGTATTATTAGACTTCATCAGAGGGTCCTGGATCAGTTCAAAAGTATAATTGAATGTTAATTGTATTTTCCAGACAAGAAATTAGATAAGAGTCTAATTTCTCTGAGGCCAAAGATTATAATTGTCCTTGTTCATATCTGTAGACTCTATGCCTAACATAGTGCCTATCACATGATAAATGTTCGATAAATATATGTTGACTAAGTTAAGGAACCAAAGGGCCAACCCTAGTCCTCCCACCAAAGCAGTGCTATGACTATTAAAGCAAAATCTGTGTCTTTTTAGTAGTAACTATTATTATTGGGAGCCCTAGTGGTGTAGTGGGTTACCATTGGGCTAACTACAAGGTTCGCAGTTTGAAACTACCCCTAGGGAGAAAGATGAGGCTTTCTACTCCCATTAACACTTACAGTTTCAGAAACCCACAGGGTAAATTCTACCCTGTCCTATAGGGTCACTTCAGAGTTGACTCAATGGTAGTGAGTTTGGTTTATTAGTATTAGGATTCTACCTAGTCCTTATATTCTAAAGAGACGTGGATGATCATATTAACCATTAAGGGTAACTCAAAACAAGTAATTTCCACCACATAGATATAGATCCAAGACGTAGAATCAAGCATGTCACAAACATTTTAAGATGACTTACCAAAATACAATGAAAAGACTACATTAAAATTTATGGTTTCAGGAAATGTAGTGGACTTGAAAAAAGGGGACACGGGATTAAAACACAGATAATGTAAAGTATAGATTATTTTTGAGTTACTAAAAATGGATAGCAAGTGACTTCCCTGATGACGTCCCATGACAGAGTTAAAATCCAGACCCTCAGTCTGGCTTGCTAGAACTCTATATAAACCACCTCATCACCCCAGCTCATCCCATAATACTACCAAAATTGCTCACTTCAGGACTTGAAGTGACATGTTTATTCTTCTTTGGCCTGAAGCTGTGAACTCATATCCTCCTGTATGACTGCTACATCATGCTCACTTCTAATACATGATCAGAGAGAAGCTCCCTAACTCTCTACCTAAAACAAATACGTTATTTCCTACCACACTCTATCTTCTTACCATATTTTATTATTCCTCACAAAATATGGCATTATTATTATTATATTTTGGAGTTTTTCTCTCACCAGCATGTCAACCCTCTGAGAAAGGAGGCTTTATCTGTTTTGGATACTGCTGTGTCTTGAGAAAAGCAAACTATAGAG
>NW_022104553.1:3184922-3188057 GCF_000313985.2 Echinops telfairi | reverse complement strand
CCAATATCTTCTAAATTCATTTGTCCCTGATATTCTTGAAGTACACACATATATAGGTCTATCCTGTCAAATCTCTCTATATATTCATTGGTGTATTCTCGTTCACCTCTCCACTTCTGTTCAGCTTAAGTTCCTAATATCCACTCAGATTATTACTGCTAATGCAGTATTGTGTATGTAAGTTTATATATATTTATTATCTTAAACACTCATGCCGCTCCCAGTGTCTTCCTTTGCCCTGATTATTTTGTGCTGATTACTCCTTAATATGAGTTTGCTTCCCTTCGCTCAAGTTAATATGGGTTTACCTGATAGTAATGTCCCCTCACTTCTTGGGAAGCATCAAAGAATGTTTATTTTTGCATGCAAACCTTTTCTTGATGTTTTATAATAGTAACCAAAGACGATTTTTGTTCTTTTGTGACTAATCCCATCTATCATCATGTCTTCAAGGTTCATCAGTGGAAGGTGTCCTTCTAACTCTTTATCTATTTCTGAGGAGTAATCTTCTGAATATCTACTTGCTGTTTTAGTATGGTTTCTAATTTTCTGTTTGTTGATTTGTTCCTGGTTCTGTATTTAATTCTTTTAGAGTTTTGTCTGTCATTTCCTCAAACTTTATCTCAATTCCTTGAAGATTTCCAAATAAAATTCTTTTGAATTCCTTTTCATATAGTTCTGATAGCATGTCTCCCTGTGGAAGACTTTGTGCTCCTGTATTTTGGTTCCTTGTTTGATACATCTTGTCCTGTTTGTGGGAGTGATTTGAAGTTTTCTGTTCTAAGACATTGTTTTGTTAACATATATATATGTTGAATGTATGAGGGGTACCCCCATCCCCAAAAAAAGAAAGAAAGAAAAATTGTCCCGCTAGGCAGATCTTTCATGGTGTGTATTTTTCTCACTAGGTGAACATCAAGCAATGTGTTCTGAGTTAGTGAACCCAATGGCGTCACCTTGGCAGATTCTCTCTGGTCACAGTGAGTTTTTTCCTAAAAGCAGTTTTGCTCTAACATCATTTTTTCTGATGGCTGATTTAAGAGAACAGCATGTGGCTGTGAAATTTTGTTTCCTGCTTGGGAAAAATGCCACAGCTTACAAGGACAGCGCTATGGGAAAAACTCAAGTGATTTTCTCGTTTCAAACAAGGTGAAATGTCGATTGATAACAACCTCATTCTGGACATCGGTCAATTTCCCAAACGAATGAAAATGTCAACAAAATCCATGTACTTGTGCTCAAAGACCGACAATGAAACATTGAATAGATGGGGAAGTTCTCTGGACCATTTTGGAGCTTGGTTAAGTGAATTTTAATGAAAGATTTGGGAATGAGAAAGGTCACTGCAAGATTTGTGCCTCTGGTTCTGAGTGACCAAGAAAAACAACATCAATTGGAAACATGCTGTGCTTTTAAAGAACAGCTCTGAAGCAACCCAGACATTTTCTCCCCAAGGCCATTACTGGTGACAAGACATAGTGCTACTCGTATTCTTACGCCTCTGAAAGCAAATACCAATCAAGCCATTGGAAGGCCCCATCATCACCTCACCCAAAAAAAGCTTGTCAAGTGAAATCAAAGATTAAGAGCGTGCTCATTTGTTTTTTTGATATGAGGAGGATACTGCATTTGGAGATCATTCCACAAGATCATACTCTTAATCAAGCTTTCTATTTAGAGGTTCTGAAAAAGATTGCATAACAATGTGAGACAAAAAAGGCCTGATTTGTGGCAGGTTGGGGACTGACTTTGCCATCACAACAGTTGCACCTGCTCACACAGCCATCTCATTGCACCAGTTTTTGGCTAAAAATAGCATGTCTCTCTTGCTCCATGCATATTACTCACCTACTTTGCTCCCTTCAACTTCTTTTTGTTTTCACAAATGCAGAGGGATGGCAATTTGATGACATAGAAGAGGTGAAGAAAAAAACTAGGGAGGTGCTGCCAGTCATTGAAACAGATGAGTTTGAAAAATGTTTCCAAGAATGGAATTGCAGATTTGACAAATGTGTTAAGTGTAATGGAGAGTACTTTGAAGGTGATAAGGTTGCCTAGTTTAAAAAAAATCTAAATACATAGCTAATCCTTTTTTTTGGTACCCCTTCATATATTGGTTTGCTTCACATTATTATTATGATTATTATTATTTTTAATATAAATGGGTAGCAGAGCAAGCATGTTATTCTGGTCACCCATTTGGCAGTTATAAGGTGCCCATCACTCATCACCAGGTGGATTTGGTAGCAGTTGAGATTGTGTACAGGTCTCTGATGGCTGATCATGCATACAGTTGAAGACAGACTGAACAGATATTGGTCACCATCTGTCATTGTTCCAGTGGTACTAGAGTGGGTAGTGGCACTTGTTCAATGGATGGAGTGACTAGTGTGGTGGCTATATGGTTGCCGGCTCATGAATTCTGAGAAAAAAGAAGGGGAAAAAAGTGAAAAATAAAAGACAAGGCGGGGGGCAATCAAAGAATAAAACAAAGAAAAAGTAGAAAAATAATGTAGGCATGGCATTAGCAATAGTTGTCAAATAGAGCTGTGGTGGATTTGTGGCAATGTGCTTATAAGAGAACACACCACTGAATGCAGCAGGGCAGGTACTATTGAAAGCAGAGGTAGTGGTAGGTGGAGCACTCATCATTTGGATTAAAAAAAGAATAATAATTGGGAGAAGAAGACAAAGACAAGAGACGGAGACGAAAGAGCTGAGAAGGAAAACAAATAAATAAATGCCAGCTGCCCAACACACTGCGGTGGGAACACCAGCTCAACCCAGAGGCACATGCACTGTCCTTGATGGAGGGAAGGAGGTAGAGGTGGCTGACTAGGAGTTATGGGGGGAGGTGGTCACTTCCTCCATGTGATTAAAAAACCAGAAGGGAGGGGGAGAAGTAAAAAGGAGAAAGAGGGAAAGGGAAGCTTTAAAGAACAAAACAAAATAAAAACTAGTATACCTCTGGTGAAACTACTAGCCACCAAACATGGCTATATAGAAAATCAGTCAGTGCTTGCTCCATGGAAACATATACTTCCAACTGAGGTGCTGGGGCAGGTTCTGTTCACGGGAGTGCAGGTGGAGAAGAGGCATCTGCTCTGCATAAATTTAAAAAGAAAGAAAGGAAAA
>NW_022104553.1:3181915-3183206 GCF_000313985.2 Echinops telfairi | reverse complement strand
TATTGGTGTTTTTTTATGATAAAATTAGATACCTTGGCTGATTTTCAGGTTGGCTTATACTTGAATATATACAGTATGTAACTACCACACCAGGTGAGTGGGATTACAACACCACTGGTCACCAGGAGGTTTTGCAAGATAAGTAGGAAGGTCATACTTTTGTGGTTACCAATCACTGACGTGGGTGCTTGTGCAATTCTGGGTAAGTGGAGCTCGTTATCTGATTCTGCTGTGATTAGATGTCTACTTGCAATAATTCTAAATGGCCATGTTGTGCCAGTTGCCAGTTTACCACTCCTTGTTCACTGTTTTCATTCAATCTCTTCCTCTCATCGGTTGCTGCACATCTTTATCCTTTCTTTATACTCCAGGATGTCATCTATATATTTTTTATTTGCTTTCTTGAGGGGATTTTTTCCCCTAAAGAAGTGTTTACCAAAGTGAGAAATCCTACCCCTTGGGGGGCACTGGAATGATCCAGGGAGCGGTGGCTATAAAAGCAGATACATATACTTTATCCTGGACAAGGGGCTATAGTACAAAAGTTTTTAATTGCCAGGGGACACTGAGAAAAACATTTTTTTTAAAGGGGGCAGTAAGGCAGATAATTTTAGTAACCTATGTTTTAGAGAAGTGGTTCTCAATCTTCCTAAGGCTGAGACCCTTCAATACAGTTCCTCATGTTGTGGTGACCCCCAACCACAAAATTATTTTCGTTGCTACTTCATAACTGTAATTTTGATACTGTTATGAATCATAATGTAAATATCTAATACACAGGATGTATTTTCATTGTTATAAATTGAACATAATTAAAGCACAGTGATTAATCACAAAAACAATATGCAATTATATATTGTGAAATATGTATTTCTAATTACAAATAAATGAAATTTTGTCTTGAAGCATGGTGTAGCATGAGTAACAGTCTTAATATAACAACAGGAAACTACATTGCTACATTTTGCAGTAGTATGCATAAAAAGCCAACATCAATGCTAAGGTTGAGATAGTTTCATCACAAATTAGAAATTCTCAGGGCAGTCTTTGCAAGAGCACAATGAAGATCATCTTCCACAACAAGCCTGCTTCTTTATTTACACTTGATAACCAACAAGCTGTTAAACCCTGTTTCACAAAGAGATGTTGTTGGGAATGGAAGAAGAAGGCACGACACAGTCTGAGACAGAACAGGATACGACTGCAAACACTTGATCCAGAATTTTGTAACTGGCACTGTAGAGAAATTAGTTCTCACTTCATCATGTTAATAAGGTTCAATGAACTCCTC
>NW_022104553.1:3177407-3179792 GCF_000313985.2 Echinops telfairi | reverse complement strand
ACACCCTCTTCCCATCCCCCACCTCCTGGGCCTAGGTTGGTCATCCCCCACCTCCTGGGCCTACGTTGGTGCCGATAGGCTCAGGAGTCTGTAGGCTCTCACTGCCATTAAGTCAATACTGACTCATAATGACCCCCTCTGGGTTTCCAAAACCGTAGCTGTTTATTGGAGTAGAAAGTCCAGTCTTTCTACCAAGAGCTGATTTCAAACTGCCAACCATGATTTCAAACTGCCAACCATAGCAGTGATTTCAAACTACCAACCATGCAGATTGCAGCCTAATGTGTAATCACTGCACCACCAGGGCTCCATACAACTCCATAATTTCAGACCATCCATTCCTCTTCTCTCTCATCTACAGTCTGCATGGACCAGGCCAATGAATTAGGACCAAGTCCTAATGAAACATGTCCAAATGAAACCTGTCTCTTTATTGCTGCATCTCCACCCGCTTCCATTCAAAGTGTAGACCCCGGCAGTTACCACAGTGAGCACACCAGGCTCACTGGTTCCCTATGACTTTCAGTCTAGAAGGGGATTTTCTCCAATGGATATAGACTGTTCCTGACTTGATGCATCTAAAGGCAACCTGCTAGCTCAAAATTTAAAGAGCCCAAAGTAGCACTGGGTAGGACACTGGTTTCCCCCTAAGCCTCCAACTTTACATAGGATTCTGGCTTAAAATAAAGCCAGAATTTGATCTTAAAGCTTAAAATTTGACCTAGCAACATATATATGTTCCAGTGCACTCTTTCTGATAGGAAGGCTATTTACTCTGGCAGGGGTCTTACCCAAGCCAGGGATACATATGGCAGCCAACTAAAAAAGGAGTGGGGGCGAGAAGAAAAAAAAAAGTGGACTTTGTTTTTGGGGGAACAGGACACTAACCCACCCATGGGGAGGGGATTGCTTATGTCTCCACGGGAAAAGGAGAGGAGGACCACACCTCAACCCAGTGTGCCAAGCCTTGAAGGCAACACACTGGCATAAAGTAGCAAACTAACAGAGCTGTCTGCCGGCCAGCCCCAATTCCAGCTACTTGGACCTCCTTCCCAGAAGAATGTACTACAGAGGATAGGACTGAAGATACAGCCCCAGGAAGAGGGGTGGGTCTGCTCAGACCACAGGGGAGCGAACTAAGAGGGAAGGAGAGAGAGAAAGTGGATTGCATCCTGGCCCACCAAGCCCCAAGGCCAACTTTCTGCTCAGAGCAGCCAATGCACAGAGAGGACCTTAAGGCCGCCCCCAACACAAGACACATCTCCTCACTGACCCCTAGCATTAAGGGGGCAGTACTGGAGACACAGGGCAGGAATTGATCTGGTCTGACCCCCCCCCGCACACACACACACACACACACTGGGGCAAATCACAAAGGGAGCACAACAGAGCAGCAAGGGGAGCAAAGCAATGAAGTTCCTGAGAAATCACAAAAATAGACTTTGGGAGGCATTATTAGACTCAATAGGAAATAAGGGTCAACAGACAGACCTGGGAATATGCACAGATTTTTTTCTTCTTCTTTCTTTCTTTTTTTCATGTCTCTATATCAAAGACAGGCAGGATAAATAATCCTGAGGAGAAAACAACAGGACTGACGATTCAGGAAAGAAATGGGAGGTGGGGAGGTGGGGGCAAAAAAGAGGGGAGCCAACAAGCCCAGGGGCAAGGGAGCAACAAGTGATCTAAAATCAATGATGAGGAGGGTACAAGAAAGCTGATGGTGGCTGGCTACTAAGAGATATAGTGTCTGGATGTCTTAAAGATTTGGAGATAAACAAGCAGCCATCTAGCAAGGAAGCAACAAAGCCAACATGGAAGAAGCACACCAGCCTGTGTGATCATGAGGTGTCGACAGGATCAAGTATCAGGCATCAGAAGACCAAAAACCCCAATCATATTGATGTGAACAAGGGGTGCCAGAGTGGAGATCCAAAGCCCATCTGTAGACAATTGGACATCCCTCTCAGAAGGGTCACAAAGAATGGATGAGCCAGCCAGAGTACAGTATAGCACCAACCAAAAACAAAAAACTATTTCTCTAGTTCTTTAATGCTTCCTCCCCCCACCACCACTATCATGACCCCAGTTCTACCTTACATATCTGGCTAGACCAGAGCATGTACATTGGCACAGATAAGAGCTCTTGACACATGGAATGCAGGACAGATAAACCCCTCAGGAGCAGTAATGGGAGTAGCGATACCATGAAGGTAGGGGGAAGATTGGGGGAGAAAGGGGAAACCAATCACAATGATTGATGTATAGTGCCCTTTCCCCCAGGGTGATGACTAGAAGGAAGACAGTGGATGGTGTGAGATATGAAAATAATAATAATTCATAATTTATCAAGGGTTCACGAGTGTGGGAAGGTGGGGGCAGGAG
>NW_022104553.1:3154343-3177113 GCF_000313985.2 Echinops telfairi | reverse complement strand
TACACAGTTTTCCTGCTAGGTGAGCATCAAGCAACTTGCTCGGAGTTAGTGCACCCAGTGGCGTTGCCTGGGAAGGTTCTCTCTGGTCACAGTGAATTATTTCATAAAAGCAGTTTTGCTCGAACCTCATTTTTTTTGTAGTGGCTGATTTAAGAGAAGTGTGTGGCTGTAAAATTTTGTTTCCTGCTCAGAAAAAATTCCAGAAACTATTGTGATGTACAACACAACTTATTAGGACCGTGCTATGGGAAAAACTCAAGTGTATCAGTGGTTTTCTCATGTCCAAAAAGGTGAAATGTCAGTTGATGACAAACTTCATTCTAGACATCCGTCAGCTTCCCAAACAGACAAAAATGTTGATTCGTAGCACATTTGGAGTTCATTCCACCTGGTCAAACTGTTCATCAAGCTTTCTATTTAGAGTTTCTGAAAAGATTACGTAACAATGTGCACCAAAAAAGGCCTGATTTATGGCAGATGGAGGATTGATTTTGCTACTATAACAATGCACCTGCTCACGCAGCCATCTCAGTGCACCAGTTTTTGCCAAAAAGCAGCATACCTCTGTCTCTTGTCCCACACACCTTACTCACCTGACCTCGCCCATGCAACTGTTTTTGTCTCTGCGGATGCAGAGGGACATGAAATGACAGTGATTTGATGACATAGAAGAGGTGAAGAGAAAAAAAAATGAGGGAGGTGCTGTCATCCATCCAAATAGATGAGTTTGAAAAATGCTTCCAAGAATGGAATCAGAGATTTGACAAATGTACTAAGTGTAAGGAAGAGTACTTTGAAGGTGATAAAGTTGCTTTGTGAAAAAAATCTAAATGCATAGCTTTGGGAAGGGGGGTTCCACTTTAGGGGTACCCCTTGTATTTTACAATTCCAAGTAGGAGAAACACTCAGTATTGAAAATGGAATCAGATCAACAAGTAACTTTTTAAAAACATCCAAGTTTTATCTCTTCACCCACGGATGTTGTCCATTAATGTACACAGGCCCTTGGGCCTCTGTCAAGGTGGATCCAGTAGGCTATGGTCCCTTCTCGGTCATTCTTTGCTAAACCAGCCTGGCTTTTGCCCTGGGGCAACTTTTCTCCTTTCAACTCAAGTATATAATTTATTACATTCCTTTCAGCCATGAGAGGTAACAGTAACCGAAGTCACTAAGAATCAAAAGTGTCACTTTTCATGACTCCTCATTCTTTCATTTATAAAGTCCCATGCTTCTTTGAGTCTGGAGTCATTGCTGTCCCACTTCTGATGGCCGCTAGAGAAAAGTGATGGTGTGGTACCATGACTGACCCTCCGGCTACACAAGGGAGGAGAGTCAGGAGCCGCATCACCTGAGTAAACAAGTTTGACACCAACTTCCCCTGCCACAGAACTCTGCATGTTAACTGGATTCGATCATGCATGGCAGTGGTCACACAAAGCTCACAGAGGGTCCCATGATTGTGTTGTTTCTTAAGGAAGATAACAGTTACAAATGCTCAAGATACAATCACTCAGACAGGACCACCTCTTCTCAGTGATGCCCACAGACAGATCTCTTAGGCTCTGGTCTCCCAGCCACAGGACCCAATGGCCTCTGATTTGCTCATGCAATATTATGATGCTCTTTTTGGGGTTATCAATAAATGTCCAAAGGCAAGCTACTCTACCATAAACCTCAGCCCAAAGGCACTCAGCTCTAGTTAGCAAACCTAGCTCCCTCTGCCCCATTCACCCCACCCCCTGCATCAAAAGCCCGAAGCACATCACAGAAGCTAGCCTACTGTCTAAAGGCATCCAGCTTTACTTGCTCTGGGGCCTAGAAGTTCACCACTCTGTTTCATGCTTTGGCTCTGGTTCTGGACCTCCTCTGGTGTCAAAGGTGTCTCCCCAATCAAGAGGGATCTCATAGTCCAAAGGACACACTCCACTCCTGGATTCCCCCCCTTGCTGATAGTGCGATCCCACCCCTTTCCTCCTTCTGAGATGTCTCATTTTATAGTTAGCAAGATGCCAATCATAATTAACCCAATTAATAATCACTCAAAATGAAATCCTACCAGTGCCTTTCTTACCCATACCCATCAAGAAAAAGTCATTTGGTGGAAGTACCAAAGACTATAGCAAAGCACTCATATTAAATAACTCACTGTACTGTATGTATATACTTATACTTTCCTACTCAGGTGTGTTCAATGACAGTTTGGACATATTCATGCAAGGCCTCTAATTTTATTCACTTCTCTTTCTCACTAGTCACTCTAGGCAATTATTTTCAAGAGGCAGTTCAAATTATTTAACTGAGTTGTCTACCCAGCCTAAGAATTTTAACTAATTGTCAAATGTCTGCTGTACATTGTCTTTTGACTATGTATACTTCACCAATAGAATTTAACTGCCCTGACATAAAGGGTTTGGTGAACAAACACAGACCAAGGCCCGGACAGTAGAATAAATGTCAGTATTTGGTTCCAGGAGTTGATTTTTATAGGCTTGTTGGGTAGCTAGCCCAGGGTCTGGGGTATCCATTGTGCAAGTTCAGAGGTTCAAGATTCCGGCCAGGAAGGGATGATGCACATAGGTGGGCGTTACACCTGGATTGGCCCATCTGGGCCAGGTGAATTCACTTCAGCCAATGGGGTCGACCAGGATCATGGACCATGCTGCCTCCCAGTGGAACTGAAAAGGCGGGATCCAGAGGCTGCTGAGGATCTTTGTAGGCTCTGGAGCAGCTTCTTGGCAGGCTGTGCGGGGTGAATAGGGTGCTGTGTATACCGTAAACTTCTTCTATCTTTCATAAAACTCATTTGGATAAAAAAAAACAGGCTTCAGCATGAATTCTTTCTCCTGCGAAACCTAGGACCAAAGTATTTCCACCATGAAAGAGATCTAACATCTTTGCTATTTGTTAATAACTCATCTTAAAATTTAGTATCTCATTTGACTCTGATTATAATTCTCACACTACTCCAAATTCAGTATCAGCTAATCTTAGCCTGATAGTAAATTTTTTGCCTAGATCACTGCATTTGAAAGATAGACTCTACACAAAAGTAACTACTATGACAGAGCCCACATAGCTCCTGACCAGACCACATAAACTGACTTTGCTTAAAGGCAAACCTCCTGTGATAGTTGGTCTACACAGGGAGGCTGTGTGGATATACTGGGCAAACAGTCCTGGCTCCTGTGATATTCTAACTTGTAACCACACCCTCATGTAGTTTAATCATTGTCTAGTCTTCAGAAGCCTTTATGTAATTATATACTAAATGATAATTGCTTAGTGATTAATTACGTTGGTTTGGGCTCCTTGCAGGAAAACAATTTTGATACAGAATCACTGTTTCTCAAATTGAGAAGAATAGAATTGAGGGTATTATTTTTAAGTTAATTTCAATAATTTTGAGTCCTGGAGTGTGGGGTACCAGCCTACACAATCGAATGGGTCCAAGGGGCGATTGTATAATTGAGGGATAAAATTAAAGAGGCTTCAGACAAGATAAAGCAATAAAGAGGCATCAGACAAGAAATGCAAATTCTCACCTCTGGGACCACCATGACTTCAGGAACCAGATCCATGCAGAGAGGGAATATACTTCCAATCAGGGCTTGTGTACACTCTCGGGGCGTGCCAGTCCCTTAATTACAGGTAACCACATGTGTAACAGGAAGGGGTTATATAACAGGCATACGTGTATCAGGAAGGCATACATGAAACAAGATAGGTGGAATCTACAATCAAGATGGCAGCCTAACCTTGGTCGTCCTTGAGTTGGCTTGACCTTACCAGTCTTTGGGCTCTCCTTCAGGGGTACAATCCATTATCCTTCTCAGAAAGGAGTGGGCTCTACTTAGGGTAAGACAGACTATAGGGTTGATTGCTCTAGAAGGCTAATAACCTTCAGGCAGATAACCTTTAAACAGTTGACCTCCACGTGTGCAGCCAGTGACCATGTATTTTGCAAACAGCACTTTAGGTTTGGCATATATTATGGGGGGACAAACTTGGGAATAACTTTTCTGTTTCCCACACTGGAGAAAGGGGGAACCAATTGGAATGACTGATGTTTAACCCACCCCAAACCCCCACCCCCACCCCACCCCACCCCTGGCAGGGGAGCAAATAACAGAAACTTGGGTGAAGGGAGAAAGTGAGCAGCGTAAGATGTGAAAATAATAATAATTTATAATTTATAAACAGGTCACGAGGGTGAGAGGGTGGGGCAGGTTGGGGAGAAAAAAGAGGAGCTGATACAAAGGGGTCAAGTAGAAAGAAAGTGTTTTGAAAATAATGATGGCAACATATGTACAAATGTATATGATACAATTGATATATGGACTGTTATCAGAGCTGTAAGAGCCTCAATAAAATGATTTATAAATAATAACAATAATTTTGAGTCCATAAGAGATTTAATTCTGCCTAGAATGCAACTACATAAATACTGGTCACTTATTTATTGTAACTATTTCCTTCCCCAAAGATTTTAAATTGGCTTGAAAAAATGAATAAAAGAATGAAATGAACAAATAAGGATACTGGGCATATGCGAATGATTTTATTATTTCACATTTTTGTATAAAATGAAGAAGAATGATTGGGGAAATGACACTGAATCTGGAAATACAAGGGGGCTTCCAAAAAATTGTGGAAAGATCATGGAATTTTCCCACAAACTGTTTGAAGCCCTCTCTTACCTTCTTCCAAACAAGATATTATTTAGGTTGTTTTTCAAACAATTTAACTGGTTAATATACATAGAGAATTAAACACATTTGAATAAGCAAAAATATTTGTACATATTCTTAATCAGATATTCTACTATACAAGTAGCTTACACTGTCTTTTTGCAACCTTTTCACCTCTTAGATTTTACCTCTGGGTAAAGCTTGGGCTGTGAGATGTAGTTAATACTGTACATCAAAAGGGGCTGCCAGCAACTCTTATGCCAAAGAAAGACAGAACTCTTAGTTGGAATGAGAGAGCCACGGGGTGGGAGTTTTACTTCCTTTTCTCTTTCTCCAACATGATCCAGGTCTTGGTGGCCTCGCAGGTTCTTCAGTGGAGCACCAAAATATGAGCATACTTTTGAAAGTTTGTATGACAAGTGGTATGAATGAACAGACTTCTTAAGGACATGAAACTCCTCAATGCCTCTGTAATTTTACCGGCAATTTTGAGAGACATTTTCCCTCCTTTCTTCCTTACTTAGTTCACTCTTACAAATTTAGGTGCAAAACCTATGTATACTCTCTAGTTACACAGTTGTTTTCCTATATTTATAAATTTTTTAAATGCTCCCAATTAATATTTTAAAAATACATATTCTCTAACACTGTCTTTCTCTACCTATAAAAGTCCTTCTTTGTCCACATTTTCGCACTTTTGCTACTCACTCATTTATTGCTAGTAGAAAATCAAACAAGAGTAGCACTAATATCAAAGGAGAATATTTCTGTACTTTGACTAAGAATCCCTGGTGGCACAGCGAATTAAGCATTGGGCTGCTAACCACAAAGTCAGTGGTTCAGACCCATCAGCCGATCAGTGGGAGAAAGATGAGACTGCTCCTGTGAAGATTTACAGTGTCAGAAACCCAAAGAAATAAATGGCAGTGCGGTTTTGCCAATGGTACTTTGGTTACTTCTTTATAAACGTGAAAGGACTCCTTTGGACTTGGAGAAATAATTAGGTGGTCAGAGTTTTAATTTACCTTTTTAAAATTGAGAGTTGTTAGCCTCAGAGACCATGGGATACTGCCTCATGGATACTTCCAGAGAAGAAAGATGATATTACAGAAAGGGATCGTCTGGTATCTCTGGCCAGTTCATATATCAAATTTTAATTATGCCATGGTTTTGTTTTCACAAGTAGAATAAGTTGATAGC
Organism: Echinops telfairi; assembly: GCF_000313985.2. Lineage (NCBI taxonomy): Eukaryota > Metazoa > Chordata > Mammalia > Afrosoricida > Tenrecidae > Echinops > Echinops telfairi. The sequence goes on along the minus strand of NW_022104553.1, from coordinate 3,171,225 downwards.
ATGGTGCAAATCATAGCCCCAGCTTCTTGAACTGTAATCAACGTGAGCTCTTTAGAATGTTGTTTACCACGTTAGAGATGACTGGGCTTTGCCTACTGAAGACTGCTACCCAGCTTGTTTTTTCCTACACACTCAGATATGAGACTGTTCATTTCTGGGCCGATTTTCTCACCCACTTTAAGGGGTACTTTCCTCATGATAGTGAACACACTTATGGATTGAGTTCATATTTGAGAGTCATTCATGTTGACCTCTCTAGTATATTTAAAATGTGCATGAAAATGTTAAATGTACATTAGATTGATCATAGCAGAGATCTTGTGTTTTCCTTAAGAAATTAACCTATAAGGGTACACATTACACATCTTGTCTTGAATTTAGTTGGTGCATAGATAAGGTTAAAAGGATATGTAACTTTGTAAACAGAGATAGCCCCAACTTGAAGTTATATTTTGGTGAAAAGAATTACCATGTACTATGCTTCTGCTGTGGGAATTTCTGCTGACATATGCCCATGATTTTAAGCAATTAAGAACATTGTTCGAAAGAAGGTAGTGATATGAACACACAAATCAACTGTAGCAATAGATTGAGAGTAACCGAATCTAAGCCACAAATGATAAAGATGAGAATAATTGCATTCATTTTCCTCTTTCACTTTATTGCTGCAGCTCAATTTGCATCTTCGGTGTTTTGTCTGCTAAACTGGTGGGGGTGGGGCACTCATTTGCTTGAACTCAGCCTTCCTTGAATTAATAGTTCATTTATGCCGGCACAGCAGAGACCTCAGAGAAAAGGAGAGAAGGCTCATTCTCTCGAATGGTAAATCAGAAGATGTCATATTTCTCTCTTTTAAGAATGTGGGTGTGGGGGAGCACTTCATGATGACTTTCTATTTTTCATCACTTTATCCCTTCCCTGACTAATAATAGACACTGTATTTACATAAAACCTATCTGTCTTGTACTAGGGACCCTTCCCTGCCTTCCTGAAGGGTAAAGGAGGATATCTGAATATGTATTTTAGTCTTCATGATGTCTGAGAGTTGATCCTTTTATCTCATTATCAGCCTACATACTTGTGGTTGAGTTATTCTCTGATTTTTAGAATCATACCTCGAATTTGTAAGCCTAGCTAATAATTTCATTTCCATTACTGAAAAATATTAAATTAAAAATTGCTTTCTAAGAGGGAACCGATTACAAGGAACTATATGTGACCTCCTCCCTGGGGCATGGACAACAGAAAAGTGGGTGAAGGGAGACGTCGGACAGGGCAAGATATGACAAAATAATAATTTATAAATTATCAAGGGCTCATGAGAGATGGGGGAGCGGGGAGGGAGGGGGAAAATGAGGACCTAATGCCAGGGGCTTAAGTGGAGAGCAAATGTTTTGAGAATGATGAGGGCGATGAATGTACAAATGCGCTTTACACAATTGATGTATGTCTGGATTGTGGTAAGAGTTGTATAAGCCCCTAATAAAATGATTTTTAAAAATTGCTTTCTAGGAAGAATTAAATCAAAGATTTCCTTTCACATATACAGTCTCCAGTCCCAAGGCCTGCTTCTTTGCTTGCTAATGAGGCTGGTGTTCTAAAACTCTGTATCCAGAACACTCACCTTTACCCAGGGAACATCATAGAAGTGATGTGAAGACAGCACCTGACTGTTTTCCTTCCATTGTTTAACCCTAAGACGCACTTAGTCACCCCAAGAATAACAATTTCCAGGCTTGAGAGCGTGTTTAGTTATTTAAGCACCAGCCCAGTAAAATGGTATGGTATTTCAAGTTGATGGGTTTCAAATTGGTGAACTTGGGGAATAAAATGCCCATCCCCAAAAGAAGAGTGCAAGGAGCAAGTTATAGCTTCAAAATTAACATTGGGTTGGTCATAGGCAAAGTTAAAACAACTTCCCACTTTTATTTCCAGCTTCTCTTTGGGTTATCTACTTAGGTTTAACTGATCTGAAGCTAGATGCTTTACCCAGGTACTTTATTTCATCCTTACTCCAAATCCTAGGGTGAGGGGAGGGGGATTGTTTGTTTGATTTTTCAAATCCTTGTTATACAGCCTTGTGAGTTAGGCATTGAGCCAACTGCAAGTTTGACCAGCTGCTTTGTGGGAGAAAAATTAGGCTGTATGCTCCCATAAAGGTATACAGCCTCAGAAATGTCATACGGGGTCACTATGTGTCATAACAACTCAGTTCCAAGAGGTGTCTTTTAGGTTTGGGTTTGTTTTGCACATGAGAAACCTGAGGCAATAATTTCCCAATGTCACACAATAAGAGATAAATCTAAGTAACCACTCGTTAGATTGCAGTAACCTGTATTTTTAGCCTCCAATGAATCTCAATTCATTACTTCAGTGTCTTATGGCCTTGACACTGGCGTTCTTGGCTATGCCAGCGTAGGACCACATGCCTTCGGCCAGCATGTTCCTTCATCACCGAACCAACTTGCTTTTCTGGTTTCTTTTGGCCTCTAGGACCTGCATGCTGACAGGATCTGTGTCTCTCACACTAGGTTCATCGTCAGAATCATCAGAGGTGCTAGTGAAAACAGGCAGACCAGACATTTAGCTTGGAACTTGAGGCGGTGGGTCTGGATGTGTGAAAATGTCAGGGGCATCAGCTGACCTCTAACTTCACAAGGGGGTAGGGAAATCAAGATGAACATTTCAATGCTGATTCTTATGAGGAATGTCAGACAACTTTTTTTTTTTAACCAATTCGGACACAAGGCATCCCTCCAACAGTACTCTCAACTTTTCTGTTGATTTTGATGTTCCATTGAACTCACATATGATACTCACTATTATGGGGTTTATTAAGGATATAGTCCTTCGATCAGGCAGGCCTCTCTCAATGGCCTTCAACCTCTTGGCCTGGCCTCTTCCTTGCTTGGACAAGTGTTACAAATCTGTTTTTACCTCTACCTGAAAGGGGCTAGAAGCATTCCACACAGCCAGTCAACCTCAACTTGAAGTTGCTTAACTCTCTCTTGCTCTGTGAGTCAGCATACCCACTGTAGTCACCTCACTCCAGGAACAGAAAGCCCACTACACCATATCGAACCTATCTCCTGGTTCTTCTGATGCCACTCCTGTGTAGCCATTTCTTGTGACCTCATGACATCTCTAGTGTTAGAACTCTCTCCTGGGTCTAGGAAGTTCTCTACATGCCATAGGATGCACCTTACTCTTGCCTCTTTCTTGATGATAGTGGGATTTTGTTGGGTTCATATATGTTTGGTATGGCTACGTGGTTTTGGTCTACTGATCCTTTGATCATTATGAAGTGTCCATTCTTGTCTCTCATTATGTCATTTACTTTCAAGTCTGTTTTATCAGTCCTCAATATGGTCACTCCTGCTCTTTTTTGGTTGTCATTGGCTTGGTAGATTTTTCACCATCCTTTGACTCTCGGTCTTTTTTGTTTTTTTAAAGCCAGAATGCTTTTAGAGAAAGGGTCTTATTATTTAGAATCTCAAGTCATGAGTTCTAATGTTGACTCTGCTGCTTTCTAACTTTCATAAATTAGAAATCTGTCGGGATGGAGTCAGGCAGGGAAATTGAAGCCCCCCCCCCCCCATCCCCCACAGCCTTCAAAACAGAAAACTGGCCAGGCCAAAGGGAGCCAAGATAGAACAACCCGGCTCAGGGAGTGGAACCTCGCATGTCAGTACACAGAGCACTACAAGAAGCTGAAAACCTGTTCTCCGGAGGGCTTGCAACACCTGCCACCTCGCAGTTTCCCCATCCCCAGGCACCTTCTTTTAAAAACCCTACACCCTGACCACTGGGCGCAACTTCCCTGGGCTACTTAGTAGCCCATGGAAACTCGTCCAGAAATTCCCTTTAATAAAGCTACTTCTGTTTCTGCTCTCTCTACCCCTTTGTACCGTGGTTTCAGTAATGGTAAATTGGAGCTTGACATTTTTTCCCTGCCTAACTAAAAATTGAGCCTAAGGATGATTTCCCCAGGCGTGACTGGAATATATAAAGGTGGTAGGATAATCCCTGCTCTCAATGGAAAATCAACAGGTAAAAGGACACCTTTGGCTTGGTATGTGGGTGAAAGGACTTTGAAATCTTTATAATAAAAGAAAATTATTTCTTCATATTTATGGAAGTTAACATAGCTTGGGAGCTAATATACATCTGAGCCAGTCCAGAACCTCAGAAACTGACCCAAGCCACACTGTCAATGCAGTGGAAAACATTTGCATTAGGCATAGGCACCAGGGAAAGCTTGTGTTTCAGCTGATGACAACTTCCAGACTTGTAGGAAGGGTGCCTAGGCAGAAATTACCTCTAAGAATTGACCTTGAAAAACAAATCCATTTAGTCAGTCTCTCAAGCTGTTCTCTCTACTCCTGTGGGAGATTGTGTTAGACAGGGTTCTCTAGAGAGATAAAACCAAATTGCTGATAATTTAATATATTTATTTATAAAGATAATTAGATATATAACACAAGAAATGAACTGTTAAATTATATACTGATATATCATACAAGAAATGAACAGTTAAATTATAAAGCAGTACAAATGGCTCAGTGCAACTCACTCCCGTGAGAGAGAGTTGTGAGACACTAGCAGTCCTTCAAGTCTAGTCTGCTGCCAGGTCTTCCTCTATAGGCTATGTCAGCACAGCAGCCAATCACAAGGCAGGTCACCAACTGTCAGCCAGGTCAGCACCCGCCAGTCCCCAGCTCCAGAGAAGTCTTAAAGGGACCTGAACTTACAGCGACACAGTTCACAGGCTAGGCGTTCCACAGTGTAGCCTGTAAGTTGAGGCACAGAACAAGCAAGGTAGCCACACACTGGTCTGATGATCAAAGAGCGAGAAACAAGAAAGGCGAGGCTCACCAAGCCATTTATCTCTCCGCCCTCCAGTTAATCCCACTTGTGTTTATCAGCCAGGCTGGCACAATAAACTATCTCAGAGATGTTAATAAGAATCTACATATATGTACATATATACATACACGATTCATTCTATGCTCAAAAAAGTTTGGCAAATGCCATGTACTATGAGGACTAAGGTGCACCTGGCCCAAGTCATAATATTTTCAATTGTCTCATATGCATGTGAAAGTTGTACATTGAACAAAGAAGACTAAAGGAGTATCAATGTATTTGAATTATGGTACTGGTGAAGAATATTGAAAGTTCCATGAACTGCCAAAAGAAACAACAAATCTGTTTTAGAATAGTTACAGCCAGAATGCTTCTTAGAAGCAAGAGTAGCAAGCTTGGTTTCACATACTTTGGACATGTTATCAGGAGAGCTCAGTCCCTGGAAAGAAATAGTGCTTGGTAAAGTAGAGGGCCAGGGAAAAAGATGAAGACCCTTGAGGAATGGACTGGAACAGTGGCTGCAACAATGGGCTCAAAAGTGAGAACAATTGTAAAGATGGTGCAGGATCCAGTAGTATTTCGTTCTTTTATACATAGGGTCATTGTGAGTCAGAGCCAACTTGACAGCACTTAACACTAACAATGTACCCTTTGGCCCATCTATGAACTACATGCTCATTACATTTGTTAGTAGATTAAGGACTCTGAAAACTGCAAAGTTAATCAAATAAATCTATATACCCCACAAAATATATGCCTGCAAGAATTTTTAAAGCCACACTTTGCAACACCAGGTTGACAAGTATTCTGAAGAACAGTTTGGAAGATGCTGAATGGAAGGTGCTATGGCAAACATCCAAGGTGGATATAGTGTGGGATACGGAAATATTTCTCCCAAGTTGTCTCCCCCAAATATAGGCCAAACAGCTGCTTGCTACACATGGCAAATGACTATACACTTGGAGGTCAACGAAAGTAGGTCAGAGATTATTCTCCAAAGGGTTATCAGCCATCTAGAGCAATCAGACTGTATAGTCTGTCCCACCCTAAGCAGGGCCCACTCCCTTCTAATAAGGATAGCAGATTGTTTCTCTGAAGGAGAGCCCAGGGAGGTCAAGCCCACTCAAGGGTGACCAAGCTTAGGCCACTATCATGAATTTAGGGTCCACTCATCTTGTCACATGTATATCCCTAATCCCACCCCCTTCCTATTACGTGTACACCCCTAGCTCATCCTCTTCCAGTGACGCTTATGCCTATTGTACATCCCCTTCCTGTGATGTGTGTGCCTAGTGTACAACTCCTTCCTATGACATGATGTGGTTACCTGTAATCACACCCCTGAATTTTATATGGGCCTTGGCCAGAAATAAAGAAACTCCTCCTGCCCTCTCAGACCTGGCTGGTGAGATCATGGTTATCCAGGAGGTGAGCATGCTACCATAAAATGTGTCTGACTTCTTTATTTTACCCTCTCTCTCTCTCCCATCTCTCCAATTTCTCCATGACTTACTAACTGTACAATTGCACTTACTGAACCCGTGATTAGTTGTAGGGGGCTGGCTTCCCCCACAGATATACCAGAAACCAGATGAAGACTAAGATGTGTTAGCTTAAATCTATTTACAGATATAGGAACAAAAGCAAACAAAATATATGAGAGATATTCTATGGGTAAATAAATCAGAGATAATTATTATGATATGCGTCTAACATTTCATTTATTTGTGTGTATTAACTAATTTGAATATTTTAAATTTAAACTGATTGGGTTTTAATGTAAGCTCGTAGGTTTGACCCCATTAGCCGATTCTCAGTAGAAAAACATGACAGTCTGTGTCTGTAAATATTATAGCCTTGGAAATACTAGGGCATTTCTAATAGTCTGACAGATTCGCTAAGAGTCAAAATTGACTTAATGGAAATGAGTAATAGTTGTGTATTAGGTCAGGTTGACTAAAGAAACAAATCCACAGATACTCATATATGTCTAAGGAATAATTTTATATAAAGAAGTACTCATGCATCAATAAAACATCCCAGCCCAGTCCAACTCAAGTCCATAAGTCCAATACCAGTCCATAATTCCCTCTTCAGACTCACACAGTCACAAGCAATGATGCCAAATGCAGGGATATCACGTGCTGGTGGGTGCAAATTCTTGTGGATACAGTAACAGTGGATACATCTCCAGGACTCTGACAGGTCTCAGGGTGGCTCCTCAACAGGAAGGTGAAGACAAAGAGAGAGTGGGAGGTTCCCAGGACCTTCCTTATGAGAAGGTCATGCCCACAATGAGGCACCATCAGGCTGTGACCTAATTGACAGACTAGACTACACTTTTACACTTCAAGTTGATATGAAATTATGTAACTACCACACGTTGACTCAGATTTTCTACCAAGATTTGAATCTCAACTCTGTTACTTCTACAACTGAGTGAATCATGCAACCCCTAAGCCTTACTTATCTTCTTCCTTCTAAAATGGGGGTAGCAATCTAATGTATACGGCTATTGTGAGGACAAAGGAAAGTAAGTACAAAACCATGTAGCATTGTGGTAACCTTAGTAAATGATAGCTGTCTCACATCTAAATGTCCCTGTCAGCTTTATGTGAGGTCACTAGGATTTTGCAATGAAGCTATTTACTAACTGCTCAAGGGTATTGTAGGATTCAGGGGGGAAATTTGTTTCATGCTTATTTATCATGGGCAGGTGCTGCTTCCTCCTTTTCTGCAGGGCAGCTGATTGTTGGTGAACACACATTCATCACACAAAGCTGAAATTCTAGTGCGTTCCTTGGAACTACTTTGGTCTCTGAGGACATTTCTTCTTGACCGTGACTATGTGTGGCCAGGATGATGTCATCTAAGAGGCTCATTTCCTTTATCTAGTTTCTTTTTACTTGTGTGCTTAAGTAACTTTAGGGGAAATTTTTTGCCTAAAGGGGAAGGAGCACAGATTATTATATCCTTATGTTTCAAGCCTTTTGTGTCTTCCTACAATATCACCACTTTGAAGAAGTTGAAACTGTCCATCCTTTAATCATCAATGTCCAAGCCAAATATTTTTTAATCATTTTATTAGGGGCTCATACAACTCTTATCACAATCCATACATACATCAATTGTGTAAGGCACATTTGTACATTCATTGCCCTCATCATTCTTAAAACATTCACTCTCCACCCAAGCCCCTACCATCAGCTCCTCATTTTTTCACCTCCCTCCCCACTCCCCTTCCCTCATGAACCCTTGAAATTTTATAAATTATTGTTTTGTCATATCTTGCACTATCTGACATCTCCCTTCACCTACTTTTCTGTTGTCCGTCCCCCAGGGAGGAGGTTATATGTAGATCCTTCTAATCAGATCCCCCTTTCTAACCCACCCTCCCTCTACCCTCCCAGTATTGCCACTCACACCACTGGTCCTGAAGGGGTCATCGCCCTGGATTCCCTGTGTTTCCAGTTCCTATCTGTACCAGTTTACATCCTCTGGTCTAGCCAGATTTGTAAGGTAGAATTGGGATCATGACAGTGTGGGGGGAGAGCATTTAGGAACTAGAGGAAAGTTGTATGTTTCATTGTTACTACATCACACCCTGACTGGCACATCTACTCCCCGAGAACCTTCTGTAAGGGGATGTCCAGTGGCCTACAAATGGGCTTTGGGTCTCCACTCCGCAATCCCCCATCATTCACAATGATATGATTTTTTGTTCTGATGATGCCTGATCCCTTCGACACCTCGTGATCGCACAGGCTGGTGTGCTTCTTCCATGTGGGTTTTGTTGCTTCTAAGCTAGATGGCTGCTTGTTTACCTTTAAGCCTTTAAGACCCCAGACACTATATCTTTTGATATAGGGCACCATCAGCTTTCTTCACTACATTTGCTTATGCACCGGCTTTGTCTTCAGTGATTGTGTTGGGAAGGTGAGCATCATAGAAAGCCAATTTGATAGAACAAAGTATTCTTGTATTAAGGGTGTACTTGAATGGAGGCCCAATGTCTATCTGCTACCTTAATACTAAATCTATAAATATATGCATATAGATCTATTTCCACATCCTCATATATAAGTATATTTACATATGTACATGCTTTTATTTAGACCTCTATAAATGCCCTTTGCCTTCTAGTTCTTTCCTCTATTTCCTTGAGTTTCCTCTTGTCCCACTATCATGCTCAGTCTTCATTTGGGTTTCAGTAATTCCTCTTGGTTACATTACCCTTGATCACGCCATACCAGGCCTCCTACACCCTCCTCACCACTAATTTGGATCACTTGTTGTCCCTTGCTCCTTGGTTTGTTACCACCACTACCTTTCCCCCCACCTTCCCCTCTCCCATGTCCCCCCGAAACTGTCGGTCCCGTTGTTTTTTCTTCCAGATTATTCATGCAGCCTATCTTATTTAAATAGATCTGTGAAGATAATAACATGCACAAAAATAAGACAGAGCAAAACTAAAGAACAATATCCAACGAAACAGCAACAACAAACCAATGACAAACAAAACAAAACACAACAAGAAAGAAAAGCGTGTTGTTAGTTCAAGGACTGTTTGTTTTCCAGTCCAGTCTGTTGGGGCACCAAGCCCTGGCCTCAAAGTCCACCTTCCGCATTCCCTGGAGACCTCACTGCTCCGTTCCCTTGTTATTCTGTTGCACCCCCTTAGTGTTTTGCCTGGGTGTGGTGGGATCAGATGGAGAGAAATTCCCACACTGTCTCCAGTTTTGTCCCCTGTAGGGCTATGGGTCAGTGAGGGACATTATGTCTCATAGTGGGGCTGGTAATGTGGTCTTCTCTGTGGACTGGCTACTCTGAGCGGGAACATGGTCCTCAAGGCCAGGTGAGCCAGGATGTGCTCCACTCTCTTCTTGTCCCCCAACATCTGCTCCCGTGTGCTCTGATCAGATATGTCCCTCTCCCAGAGCTGCATATTCAGTGCCGTCCTCTGAAATAAATTCTTCTGCGGGGAGGGTCAGGTGTCCACGTAGTTGGGATTGGGGCTGGCCCCTCAGAACTCTCCACTGGTAAGCCAAATATTTACTGCATACATACCATGCACCAGACTATAACATTCAACACTCATAAAGCTTAGTGTACAGAAGGGGAAGTGAGAGAGGGTGAGTTTAGTTACTATGCACATGATAGAGGGTCGACACATACCCATTTGTAGAATACCATATGGGACACTTTCCTTAAGTTATCAGCAGCCTGGTATAAAGCTTGACTGAACTGTAGCTTATTTGAAAGCCTCACAATTCATAAGCAAGGGAGTAAATGGCATGATATCAGGATTGGAAGGAGATTCATTAACAACTTTTACTATACAGATGGCACAACCCTGGCTGCTGAAAGTAAAGAGGACTTGAAACACAGTTAAAGGTTAAGTACTATCCCCTTTAGTATGGATTATGGCTAAATGTGAAAAAAAAAAAAAAGTTCACACAACTATTCCAATAAACACCATCGTGATGAAGAGGGAAAACATTAAAGTTGCTGTCTCAGTGAGGGGTTGTCCCGAACACTCAAACAGGTCCTAAGGAGTGACTTTGTGATTATGGAAAATATAATAGATTGAAGTGATTATGCTTGTGGGATAGATTAACAATGCCATGATCTGAAGGGAGAGGATTGTTTTTTTTGTCCTCATCCTATATGAAATGGCTGTACATTAAAAAAAAAAAAAAAGACAGACACAGCAAAGCACTGGGGCTCTTCATCCCATATCAGGACTTAGAGAGAGAATATATTTATATATATATATACATACTGGGGCTTATAGATCTTTCATAAGGCATGCATGTCATAGTTAATAGGAAATAATGAGGTGTGTCAGCATTTTGACCTAGTGCTAGTTGACCTCAAATCTCCCTAAGCTCTCTCTCGGGGGAATAACCTCTGATAGGTATCAGCAAGTGATACCAAAACAGAATTTGTTACATTTTGTGGTGAGTTGGCTTTAGAACCTGATTGTTTTTGTCTACAGATAAGCTTTAGGTATTGTGAAGTAGCCAGACACAGAAATGACTCATCTTATATTGTAGCTCCTGTATGACAGTTCTTTTATGGGGGGTTACTGGAGGGCGTGTGTTCAGTTATGAATATACTAATATTTATTTATATTCTCATAACGCTGAGAGTCTTCCCCCCACCAGAGTCGGCTTTCCAGACCCATAATTATGAGCATGGATGATTTAGCTATATTATATTCTAATCCAGTCTCTTAGTTTACCAGAAGTTGCCAATAAGTTCATGGTACTTGGATCAAAAATCAGCATTCCATGAAAACAGCTGTCAAAAAACAATGTCTTTAATTGAACAAATCTGCTGTACAGGACTTAAAAATCTTAAGCAACAATGTTACTTTGATGACTAAGGTATACCTAACTCAAACTGTGATCTTTTCAGTTGCCTCAGTTCATGTGCAAGATGGATAGTGAAAAAAAGAAACAGAATTTATGCATTATTTGTTGGTAAAGAATTTTTAATCTACTCTAGGATTCCAAAAGAAGAAACATATCAATCCTAGAAGAAATTCAACCAGAACATTGCTTAGAGGTAAGGATGGAGAGATTGGCTTCATCATCAGATCAGGCTTTAGTAGGTGAGAAAAAATTTCCAATCATTTCCTCAGCCCTAAAATAGGAATTTAAAAATCAGTAATAATAATTATTATATGGGAGCTCAGTAAGATGGCGAACAGGTAGGCAGCCTATGTTGGGAGCTCCATGGAGACAGGTGAGTTGGGTGATCTGGAGGCCGAGTAGGGGTTCCAAAGCTGTCAGTTAACTCCCAAGACAGTCAGTTGATTCCCCTGCACCTGCACGACCTAGTCTGGAACCAGCAGCTACACAGCTTCAGAGCACTGTGTATTGGCATGCTGCAGTATTCCAAGTGCTAGCCACCCAGCAGAGGCCAGTGTAGCTGAGGTTTGATATCCCAAATGGCAAAGGCACCCCTGCTGGCCATTAGAGGATTCCTTCTCCAAGACCAGCACTTTCTTTCCTTCTTTTTCCCTGCCTTGTCTAAGACACTCACCTGTCTGCCTCTAGCCAGAAGCAAGGGACCCCTACCCCCACCACATTCCCACTACCAGAGCTGGTGTAGCCTTGGTTTGATATCCCAAACAGCAAGGGAATTCCCACTGCCCATTACCACTAATGGTGATACCTCCTCCAAGAACAGCACTTTCTTTCATTCCTTGTCCCACCCCTCTAACAGACTTGGCTGGCTGCCTATAGCCAGGAGCAAGGGACCCCCACCCCCACCACATCCCCACTCCCTGACCTGCATTCTCCTGCAACCAGGCTAGCATTTTCATTCAGACTGTGGCATACACAGCTGCAAACAGCCCCTACGGAATATTGAGAGTTGCTGGAGCATGATGCAGGCTGACCTCAGTGTGGGAATACTGAGAGGGCCACCCAACCTGCCCTCCAAACAACAGACTCCTTATAGGCTAGGGTGAGAGGGAAACTCCAGTGGGACAAAGGTGAAACTCTATGCCTTAGGTAGTTGGCTATAGGCAACCTACAGAAGCATCAATATCAATCTCCCAAAGAGAGAGTCCAGGGCTCTTTGACTCCCAGGAAAATGGTACCTAGCTCCAAAAAATCAACAAGGAAGCAGCAAGCTGCCTCCACAGATTCAACAAAGAAACAAGAAACAACATCCAATGTCAGAGGATGAACTAGACCGAATGGCAATCATAGAAGAGGCAGATGTTGAACTCCCACAGAAAGAAATCTTCAGAATGCTGCTTAGAGTCATACAGGATATGAGAAAGCAATACAGAAAAAGGATAAAATGATAGAGGAGATAAAGGCCATTCCCAAAATACAAGAGCCAAGGGACAAGATGACAAAACCTAGTAGCAAATTCACAGACGTTGCCAACCGACTGGAGAAGGCAGAGAATCGAACCGGTGACCTAGAGGACAACTAAGCAGACCTCAACAAACATGGACAAAAGACAAGATAATCAGAGAAGCTGAAGAAAACCTGAGAGCTATGTCTGATGCTGTGAAGAGGAACATCAGAATAACTGGATTACCAGAACAAGATACAAAGAAGTCGATGGCAAAAATAGCGAGGGAATTCTTAGAGGAAAACTTCCCAAACTTAAAGAACGAAAACCAAGTAACCATTCAGGAAGCTGAAAGAACACCAGCTAGAATTAATCCCAAGAAGTCACCAAGGCATATAATAATTAAGCTATCAAACTTTGAGGAAAAGGAGAAAATCATAAGCGCAATTAGGGGGAAAAACATAGTCACCTATAAAGGCAATCAAATAAGAATAGTGTGTTAGTCTTGGTAGAATAGAGAAACAAATTCATAGACATGCATATGTGTATAAGGAAGACGTTTATGTACAAGAGCAATTGAACATTGAGAAAACATCCCAGTCCAGTCCAGATCAAATCCATAAGTCTGATATTAGTCTGTATGTCAGATACCAATCTATAAAGTCCTTTTCTGGCTCGCAAAACACATGCAATGCAGGATGATCACAGACCTGAATGCAGGATGATCACAGACCAGTGAGTAGAAAGTCTTTGGTTCCAGTGGCCTTGTAAGTATCTCAGCACTGGCAGGGGTCTCCTGTGGCTTCTCCTCAGGGGTATCTCACAGGAAATCAGCAGAGAGATAGAGTGTGTGTGTCTTCCGCCTCCAAGGAGAAAAATACAGAGGTTCCCAAAATTCTCAGGAGGCCATGCCCCCACAGAGGCCTCATTGGCTAACATCCGATTGACAGACTAGACTCCACCCCTTCACTCTTAATCCTCTCAAGTCCCAAATTGACACCAGATGATGCAACTACAACAGATCACCCCTTGTCAGTTTCACACGTTAACATAGCTCTTTAGCCATATATAATTTTGCTCAGACCTCTCAACGGACAATATAAAGAAGAGGAGGGAGTAGCGTAACATATTCCAAAAATTGAAGGAAAATAATGCAAACCCAAGAATACTCTATCCAGCCAAATTATCTATCAAGATTGATGGAGAAGTAAGAGTTTTCCCGGAAAAGGAAAAACTCAAAGAATACGTTAAAAGAAACTCAGCCATACAAAAGCTCCTTCCCAACTCCATATGGGCAGAAGAATAGCACTCAGCAAGCACAAATAAGAGACTACCACATAGAACAATACCACCCAGTGGTCAACAAAGAGAAAACAGCCCCAAAGATAGCATTGGCCCAACGGTGGAAAGAAGGCATGACTGAATCACACACACATGCACAGCCGACGGATAAGAAAGGGAGGTAGGAAAACATCCAACACAAAAGATAAAAGATGACATCACAGATTACAGAGATGGATGTAATAATCCTGAATATCAATGGACTGAATTCAGGCATTAAAAGGCAGAGGCTAACAGACTGGTTTAGAAACACAACCCTTCAATCTCCTGCCACCTGGAGACACATCTCAAGATAACAGACAAAAGTAGGCTAATAATCAAAGGCTGGAGAAAAACATATCCACCAAATAGCAATTCAAGGAAAATAATGGTTGCAATCCTAATCTAAGATAAAATTGATCTTAAGGTGCAACCCATAACAAGAGATAAGGAGGGGCACTATATAATGCTCAAGGGAACAGTAGACCATGAACCAGTGAACATAATACCATAAATATGTTTGCACCCAACGAGAGACCCACAAAATTCATCAATCAAAAGCTCCAAAAGATGGAAAAAGAAATCACAGGATCAACACTTACAGTAGGTGACTTTAATACACCACTCTCTGAGAAAGATGAATCACAGGGAAAGAAACTTAACAAGGAGGCTACAGATCTAAACATTACAATAAGACAGCTTGACCTGATAGATACAGAGCTCTCCACCCAAATGCAAATAACTCATATTCTTTTCAAGCCCACATGACATACACTCAGAGATAGACCGCAAATTGGGGGACCAGTCAATCCTACGTAAATTCAAACAAATAAAGGCCACTCAGACCACTACACAATACGGCTGGAAAGCAACAGAAGGGGGATTAAGAAAACAATTGGAGGGTGAATACCCTCTATTGCAAAAGGAGTGGATACTGGCCCAGATCAGAGATGAAATTGGGAAATTTCTAGAAACCAACGAGAATAAGAATATGATGTACCAAAACCTTCGGGACACACCAAAAGCAGTTATCCGAGGAAGTTTGATAGCAATCCATGCACACATGAAAAAGGAAGAGAAACTTATAATTGACATTCTGGTACAAAATTAATAGCAATTAGAGCAAAGTCAAAAGGACAATCCTATCAATAGAAAAGGAAAAGAAATAATAAAAATCAGGGCTGAGATTGAATGAGAGGGAAAATAAGAAAACTATGGGAAAAAATAATGCTGCTAAAAGTTGATTCTTTGAAAAGATTACCAGAATCGACTGATCACTAGTAAACCTAATCAAAGAAAGGAAGGAACAAAATTAAATGGCAAGGATGAGGGATGAAACAGGGGACATTACAACTGACTCTAATGAAATCAAAAGGATATTTACACATTACTATGAAGGCCTGCAGTCCTATAAATTCAACACCTTGAAAGACATGGACAAATACTTGGAAAAACTATCCCTCCTTAGACTATCCCAGAGGGACATCAAGCATATCAACAAACCTATAGCAATAGAAGAAACAGACAAGGTTATCAGGGGATTACCAACATAAAAATCCACCTGGCCAGATGGCTTCACAGGAGAATTCTACCAAGCATTCAGGGAAGAACTGACACTAATACTACACAAACTTTTCCAGAACATGGAAAAAGACAGCAAACTCCTGAACTCTTTTTATGAGGCTAGTATAACTGATACCTAAAGTAGGCAAGGATCCCACAAGAATCTAGAACTACAGAACAATATCCCAAATGAACATCGAGGCAAAAATGCTTAACAAAATACTGGCCAAGAGAATACAAAAAGTATATAAAACAAATAATTCACCATGACCAAGTAGGACTCATACCAGAGACACAGGGATGGTTCAACATACAAAAGACCATTTTCATTTAAGACAATCAAGAAGATAGTGATGGAAGGAAAATTCCTCAATATAATACAAGCTATATATGAAAAACCAACAGCCAATGTGGTAGTCAATGGAGAAAAGACGGAAACAATCCCTCTGAAAAGGGGGAATAGACAAGGATGGCCCTTGTCCCCACACCTATTTAATATCATACTGGTGGTCCTAGCTAACAGCATAAGGCAAAGAAAAGACGTCAAAGGTATTATTCTGGTGGAGGGAGCGGTGAAATTATCGTTATGGGCCGATTATATGATATTATATATGGAAAACCCCAAAAACTCCACAAGGGAAGTGATGGAAGCAATAGAGGAATGTGGCAGAGTGGCAGGATACATGATCAACAGGGAGAAGTCTATTGGACTGCTATATACATCGGACAAGACCACAGAGGAGGGTATCAAAAAGGCAGTACCATTCACAATAGCCAAGAACAAATTGAAATATCTAGGGATATACCTGACTAAAAGAAGCCAAAAGATTTGTACAAGAAAACATCAGAACACTATTACAATAAACCAAGAGTGACCTCAACAAATGAAAAGATATCCCGTGCTCATGGATCGGAAGACTCAATATAGTAAAGATGTCAGTTGTTCCCAAGGCACTATATAAATTCAATGCTATCCTGATACAAATTCCATCATTTTTCTTCAAATATTGGGAAAAACTGATTATGATTTCATATGGAGAGGGAAGGAGCCCAGAATTACCAGAGAATTCCTAAAGAAGAAGGACAAAGTTGGAGGGCTTGCTTTACCCGACTTTAGCACCTATTATATACCCACATTGGTCAAAACAGTGTGGTATTGTTATAATGACACACTCAGACCAATGGAAAAGAACTGAAAACCCAGAAATAAAATCATCAGCTAAAGAAAACTAATCTTTAATAGAGGCCCAAATTATATCAAATTGGAAGCGGATGCTCTATTCAACAAGTGGTGATGGAAAAAATGGATATCTAC
>NW_022104553.1:3142738-3153820 GCF_000313985.2 Echinops telfairi | reverse complement strand
CCAATTTAAAAAATCAGAAAGTAACAAGCGTTGGAGGGGCTGTGGTGAGATAGGAACTCTATGGACCTGTAGGTATGTACAGCTATTATGGAAATAGATTTGGAGATATGTAAAACAGATGGAAATGGAGCTACCATACAACCCACTAATCCCCCAATTGAGCATATACCCAGAAGAGGTAAGAAACAAACCATGGCCAGGCATCTGTGCTCCAATGTTCATTGCAGCACAGTTCACAATTACAAGGAGTTGGAAACAACCCAAGTTTCTATCAATGGACAAATGGATCAAAAAACTGTGGTACATACATACAATGGAGTACTACGCATCCCTGAAAAGCTGTGATGAACACATGAAGCACATCACCACATGGGAAGAACTTGAGGAAAGTATGCTAAGTGAAGTAAGCCAAGCACAAAAGGACAAGTACAAAATGGGTCCACTAAGGTAAGCTTAAAAAATGCAATAGTTGCATAGGGGAAAAGATACTATATACATACATTCCTGGGGTGAGGTCCAGGTACTATGGCCCGTGCCAAACCCAACCCAGGGATACATATGGCAACCAACTAAAAAGGAGGGGAAAAGGAAAATAAAAAAGAGAAAGAGAGACTGGGGTAGTGGGGGAACAAGACACTAACACACCCAAGGGGAGGATATTGTTTATATCTCTAGATGAGCGATAGGGACGAGACATCCTCCAGGTGCGCCAAGATGTGAATGCAACATACTGCATGAAGCAGGGACCCAACAGAGAGGTCTGCGGAACCGGCCCCAATCCCAACTATGTGGACCCCCTCCTCCCGAAGAATGCACTTCAGAGGATAGCACTGACACTGTAGCTCAGGGAGAGGGGCTCTTTTGATCAGGAGCAAATGAGGAGGGAAGGAAAGAGAGTAGAACACATCTTGGCCTACCAAGCCCCAAAGACAATATTCTAGCTCAGAACAGCCAATGCACAGAGAGGTTCATAGGGCCAGCCCCACCACAAGACTTGACGTCCCTCACTGAGGGGGCAGCACTGGAGACACTGTGTGGGAGTTGTATCCGATCTGACAGCACCACACACAAAACACTAAGGGCTTGCAGCAGAGCTTGCTTGCAGCAAAGCAACATAGTCCCTGAGGAATACCAAAAAATAGCCTTTGGGGCCATGGCATGCCACCCCATCAGACTTGACTGGAAAAACCTCATAAAGGTCAACAGTCAGACCTAGACCTATTTATGGGCTTTTCTTTTTTTGTTGCTGTTGCTGCTGTTTTGTTTTCTTTTGTTTTTATGTTTTGCTTTGCTTTGTTTCTGTGCTGATTTGACCTCATTTGGACACACTAAGGAGATAAATACCTTATTATTGTCTCTGCCTATCTATCTAGATAAGATAGGCGGGATAAACTATCCAGAGGAGAAAACAATGGGACCAATGGTTCTGGGGGTTGGGGGGACATGGGACAGGGGGATGTGGGGGAAAGGAATGTGGTGCCAACAAACCAAGGTCAAGGGAAGAACAAGTGATCTAAAATCGATGGCAAGGAGGACATAGGATGCATGGGGGGGTGGGCCGGGGGGACTTGTGTAGCTGAGAGGAGTTACCAAAACCCAAATGAAGGCCGAACATGATAGTGGAGCAAGAGGAAAGTAAAAGAAAATATAGGAAAGAACTAAGAGGTAAAGGACATTTATAGAGGTCTAAATATAAGCATGTATGTATGTAAATACATTTAAATATAATGATAGGAGCATAGATCTATGTATATCTATTTATATGTTAAGTATTAAGGTAGCAGATGGACATTGGGCCTTCCTCAAGTACTCCCTCAACACAAGAACATTTGGTTCTACAAACCCAGCACTCTGTGATGCTCACCTTCCCTGACACGATTGCTGAAGACAAATTGAGTGAATAAGCCAATGTGGTGCCTGGCTATAAAAAGATATAGCATCTGGGGTCTTAAAGGCTTGAAGATAAACAAGCAGCCATATAGCTGAGAAGCAACAAAGCCCACATTGAAGAAGCACACCAGCCTGTGTGATCATGAGGTGTAAATGTGATCAGATATAAGGCATCAAAGATCCTAGAGCAAAAGGATCATATCAATGTGAATGAGGGGGGATGCGGAGTGTAGACCCAAAGCACATCTGTAGACAATTGGACATCTGCTTTCAGAAGGAGCAGATGAGCCAGTCAGGGTGTAGTATAGCATTAATGAAACACACAGCATTCCTCTAGTTCTTTAATGCTCCCCCCACCACTATTATGACCCAAATTATACCTTACAAACCTGACTAGACCAGAACATGTACACTGGTACAGATAAGAGCTCACAACACAGGGAATCAAGGACAGATAACCCCCTAAGTACCAATAATGAGAGTAGCGATAATGGGAGGGTAAAGGAAGGGGGATGTAGCTACATAATCTGGTGTCACATTGAGGATTCAGAGGGAAGGAGTGGAGTTTAGCCTGTAAAACAGGTAGCAGCTTGATGACCTCACTTGGAGGCACTAAGTAGATAGATAGCTCGCTGGAGGGGGGACACATGCTCACTGCCTGTGAGACATCCCTGTGGAGAAGACACACGGAGAGAGGCTAATGGAGCCAGACCTCTGGAGCTGGAAAAGCCACGTGGAGATGCCTGCCAGTGCTGAGATACTTGCAATATTACTGGATCCACAAGACTTCCCACCCACTGGCCTATGATCTTCCTGCACTTGGTCTCATTGCATGTGTTTCATGACTTGGCTGGGATATTTTCTCAATATTCAACTTCTCTTGTATATGAAGCTGTTTCTTATACACATATGAGTCTCCCTGGATTTGTTTGTCCAGTCTACCTGGACTAACAAGTGGTGGGGGGCAGAGTAAGGGGGAACGGATCACAATAATTGACATATAACCCCCTCCCAGGGGGATGGACAACAGAAAAGTGGATGAAGGGAGACAGCAGTCAGTGTGAAACATTAAGAACAAAACAATAATTTATAAATTTCAAGGGTTCATGAGGGAGGGAAGGTGGGGGAGGAAGGGGGTAAAAAGAGGAGCTGATACCAAAGGCTCAAGAAGAAAGAAAATGTTTTTTAAATGATGGCAACATATGTACTAATGTGCTTGACACAATGAATATATGGATTGTGATAAGAGCTTTAAGAGCCCCCAATAAAATGATTTTTAAAAAGATTAGCAAAAAATTATTATTCTAATAAAATAGAATGAGTAAAAGCTTGTGTCTTAGAGAGACATAACATATATTGACATCTACAATATGTATATTATATTATGTGTATATTATATTAACGTGCATATACACAAAAGGCTAAGTTACACAACTACTTCTTACCCTACTGTGGTAGTTATATAATCTGGTGTCAACTTGAGACTTTTAAGAGTGAAAGGGTGGAGTTTAGCTTGTCAATCAGGTTGCAGCTTAATGACTTCATTTGGAGGTGCTACAGAGATAAATAGCTCACTGGAGGCCAGGCCACACACTCTGCTTGTCTTCCTGCTGAAAAAGCACATGGAGTTATGGTGATGGAACCAGAGTCCTGGAGCTGGAGGAGCCACATGGTGACCCACACCAGCACTAAGATGCTTCCACCGCCACTGGATCCACAAGATTTTCCACACATTGGACTGTGATCTTTCTGCACTCAGAGTCATTGCATGTATTGCGTGAGTCTGAAGAAGAATTGACAGACTGATATTGGACATATGGACTAATATCAGACTTATAGACTTGATCTGGACTGGGCTGGGATGTTTTCTCAATATACAATTACTCTTTGATATAAAACTCTTTCTTATACACATATGAGTGCCCTGGATTTGTTTCTCTCGTCAACCCAGACTAATACATCCACCTTCAACTGCATAGTTGTGAATCTGTAGATTTCAGCAGCAAAAATAACACCATGAGAGAAAATAGTAATTTCATCCAGAGTAGTTATTACTGGTGAAATAAACATTCATCAAGAAAAACCTGACTCCTGGCACTAATCCCCATACATAGAGTAAACAGCACAATCGAATGGGAGATTGAACTGTGTAGGGCAACAACTCATGGATTGCAGCTCAAGGTGGAAATGTACTCACATAGACTTCTCATACCAACCATGTCCAGAGTGCTGGGCCATTGGGAAAAAAATGGGGTGTAATTGCCCTATACCCCAGGGGGATGGTTGACAATGTTGTACTTTTTTGTTTCTATGGGGTTTTATTTTCCTGACTTTAGTTGTGTTTTCTTTTTCTGTTTGTTTGCTTTCTAGTTAGTTTGTTGCTGTTATTGGTGTAGTTGGTCTTAATGGGTTTGATTTAGTCATATTACAACCACCAAAGTAAACTTGGACATGCAGATAGATGGATTCCAGGATCCCATGTAACGCTAGCCATAATCCAACAATTAGTTCTGATAATATGGCCCTGCTCCATACTCACTTGCATGAAATGATCATTGAAGATAAAGATGCTACAGCAAAGTGTGGTGAAGAAAGCAATGGTACCTGGCTATTAATTGGAATAATGTCTGGGGTCTTAAAGGCTTGTATTTAAACAAGCAGCCATATATGTGAAGAGTCAACTAAGTCCACATGGAAGCTCACCAGCTTGTGTGATCCAACAATGACCATAAAAGAGTTCAAATATGACGAATGGAAAAGTATCAGAACTAAAATTATAAACACCCAATTGGTATAAGGCTATGGAGGACACTAGGATCGCAAAACCCACCTGCAGAGTGACTAGTTAAGTAAAGCCCCTGGCAGACCCCCATTATCCACTAGCAAGAGTCTCAAACAACCTTAGTATCAGGCAGAAATCATTGTAATCTTGATTATGCTGGATCAAACTGAATACTTGGTCAGCTGACTTCCCTGTTGACCCAACCTGAATTTGTTCTAGGTGCAAGTATCTCTTGCATGTTCCACGACAAAAATTTCTTCCCTTACTTTCTAAATACTGAGGGTGGTCTTTTCTTTCTTATTCATTCTTTATATTATTATTATTTTATCCTTACCACTTTATTTCACTTTTGTTTTTTTAATGTTTCTATTGGGTTTTCCAGTTTGTGAAGCACAGAAGGAGTGGATTCATAGAGACAATAAATGATGCAAGGGTTTATAGGGGATGTGAGGGTAGGGGGTAGAAGATAGGGAGGGTGAGGGGATTCTGAGAGTAAACAATGAAGGTCGGAGGGGGGAGGTAACACTTGAACTGACTGATTACACAACTCATTTTAAAGGCGATTGAACAATGGGGGGATATGTTCTAAAATTGACAGTGGTAATGATTGTGTGATTCTTGATATGATTAAACTACTGAATTGTATGATGTGTGGAATAGTTTTCATTAAAAATGTAAAAAAAATTGAAAACTTTAAAAAAAGCATACAGAGAACTATGCCTACCTCCTCTCCAAAAAAAGAAAGAAAAACTTGAGCCCTTCCCATAGGTACCCTTTCTAAAGTCAACACTATTAGCACTTATTCCTAGGCCAGTCATTTTGTGCCCTTCCTTTGGAAAACTGGCAAAGGGACAAACTAGACATCAGAAAGAAAACAATTCAGGGTAATGGAATATGACTGAGATACTCTGGATTAGCTCCAGAGCCACTGTCATCCGCACTGGAACATCCTGAGTTTGCCTAATTCTCCAAAAGCAGATGAAATGTTCTGCGAGAGAAGGAAGAGAGCTCATAACCAACAAGCACCCTTCCAGTATGCGTATGGCTAACAGTGGCATATATATTGACTCAACCAGGGAGGATATCACTAACAGATGATATCACCATTTTCTTCTGAGCCAAGACAGAGCTTCAAAATCATTGTCAACAAAGCACACAGAGACTGGAGTTTCTGTGTAGGATGGAGCTGTTTAAGGATCCCTCTTTATAATACAAGCCTAATAGCAATTCAAAGTTTCTAGAGATGATAACAATCACAGCCCCTGTTGATTGGCTCCCTAATAGCTATTCTCCTTTCCCCCTTTTTTGGCAGAGTTTGGATCTGATTATGGAGTCAGTTAGAAAAAGTCATTATCTTACACGCTTTATAGCTAGGACATATGTATGGTCTTATTCCTGGCCAATGGGACATAAAGGGATACCTCCTGGGTAACATCAGATGAAATTTTCCCTGTTAGATTAAAAGAGAGCTTCAAAGAGGAATTTCTGTCTTACACTTGGGACATGAATGTGTGAGGCTGCAATATCTAGAGCTGTGGTCATCATGTTGTAACCACGCAAAGCCACGTCTAAAGAGGAAAGCCTTTACTTTGTGGATGGTGGAGCAGAAAGGTGGAAAATACCTCAGTCTTTAAAACATTTTGTAATGTTCTTGGTCATTAAATTTGCCAAACTTAAAACCACTTACTTCCTATTTTATCAGAAAACAGGTTCCTCTTATTTAAGCCAGTTTCATTTAAATGTTCTATTTTTTTTTTTTTTGGCTAAAAACATCCTTAGTGACCTAACCCTTTTCCTATAGCATCCCCTACCTTAAATGGCAGAGCACACCTCCCAGTTCAAAAGTTGAAGATGCCAATTCCCAGTTTTCCTTGAAGTTCAGAGTGGGCCCATCAGGAGTCTGGATCCATCTAGTGTTACAAGTGCTGGCAGTGCCCAGTAGCCGAGGCATTATTTGGGGTCAGGGTGGGGGGATAGTGGTGGACACAGAGACTCTTGTTTGTAGAGCTTCCAAGCCTAATTCTCTAGCCTTCTCTGGAATTATTTGAGCTTCTCAGTATCTTTTAAATCAATTTCCATTCTACTTAAAATAGCAAAATTGGTTTCTGTTTACAGGCAGCTGACTGATACAATGGTAATGTTTCCTATGGATGATACTATCAGAAAAAATCCCATTGTTAGCAAACTGTCCACTCACTATCTAGTCTGAGCATGTGAACAGGTAACTAATCATTCAAAGTCCTAATATGTAAAAACATTTTTGTCTTTTATATATTTATATTTCCATAGTCAAGCAGGTCTGAAGAGCAATTAAATTCATTATTATTAACCGCCCAAAGCACATATGAAACTGTATTTCCTACTTCTTAGAAGGAAATAAGAACCCTGCTTCTCTGTTCTTTGTGTTTGTTCAGAATGTCCATACTGACCCAACATCATAGTAAGAGCTTCCTTTTCAGGGCTCAGCAGAGTGTCATTCTATGCAGAATAACTTCCAACAGTCATAGGATTCTTTCTGCTACCTTAGATACAAATTCCATTGTAAACAGCAAGTATTGTTGCCTTTTTCCTTTACACAAGCCTTGGTATGGAGCCAGATGCATAGGTTTTATTGACAGCTGTTTCTCTCCTGATTCTCTCTTGAGTTTTTTGATACAAGAGACTGGGGGCAAAGTTTGAAGTCACATGCCAGGAGTAGAACCAAGCCATCCCCTCCCCAGCTTCCTATGCTTCTTAGGCCTTAGGGGTAAACTAGATGCCTGACATTAAACCTTAAAGATTTCGTTGGTGAATAGTAACGTCCTGGTGACATAATGGTTAAGCACTTGGTTGCTAACTGAAAGATTGGTGGTTCAAACCCACCAGCTGCTCTGTGGGACAAAAATATGAAACTATATTCCCATAAAGCTTAATGTCTTGAAAACCCTATAGGACAGTCCTACACGGTCATATAAGGTCACTAGGAGTTGCAATCAACTGACCCACAACAGGTGTGCTGGTAAATGTTCAACACCTGGCTCTACCTAAGCCAAAAGCCCTAATTGTAGTGTTTGCTCATTTCCATTGTGCAAATGTTCCCACTCTGGCTAATATTGTGAATTCAAAGGAACACTAATATTGCAGAGGGCTACAGGTTGGGCTGCTAAAACCCCCAAGTGGTTCCACAGGAAAAAGATGAGGTTTTCTACTCCCGTAAAGTGTCATGGTCTTAGAAACCCACAGGGGCAGTTCTATGCAGCCCTAGAGGGCCTCCATGAGCCAGAATGGACTTGATGGAGCAGGCGTGTTTTTTTAAAGTGAGGTCATTGGGACAAGATGTGCACAGATGGCTCTTATGCACCGGTAAAAGCCAGCTCCAGCACGTGGCTTCTGTGGAATTCAAGGAGTGTTGAACCCCAAAGTTTCTTTGAGTGTTTGGTGGTATTTGGGCTCTAATGGTTTGGCAACAATGGGATTTGGAAGATGTTGCTTATAGGGCTGGTGGAGGTTGAGTCTGGTTTTCCCACTTGTATTTGTCTGGGTACTTTAGAGAAACAAATCCACAGAAACTCATGTATAAGAGAGAGTTTTATATAAGGGTAAGTGCGCATCAAGAAAACATCCCAACCCAGTGCTGCCCAAGCCCACAAGTCCAACATTAACCCATATGTCCAACACCAGTCCACAACGTCCTCCTCCATCTTACAGAGCAGACATTAGGATGCTGACTGCAGGAGGAAAGCCGAGTCAGTGACCGTGTAAGCATCTCAGAGCTGGCAGGGGTCTCCACACGGGTACTCCAGCACCCAGGGCTGCATCTGGGTAAGTCCATGTGGCTTCTCCTTGGGGATGTCTTGTAAGCAGTTAGCCTTGCAAGCTGAAGCAGGGAACTGCTAAGGCAGCTGCGCTCCGGTGCGACCATCACAAAGCAAGAGACCCGAGAACTACAAAGGCGAGGCTTACTGAGTCATTTATCCCTCCGCCCTTCAATTAATCCCACATGTGTTTATCGGCCAGGTTGGCACAATAAACTAACCAACTCACCACTTAACCTAGAAAACACACACTTTATGCCAACCCCAAGGTGCTTGCCCTCACTCAGAAATTATATATAGGCAAAAGGAAGCTGATTGATCCCTGACAACTCTTCTTCATAAACATTCAATTAAAGCAAGGCCTTTTAGCAGGTACTTAGAGTAACAAAGTAAGATTTTGTAAAGAATTATTAATCCTAAATGCATAAAATATATCTGACCAAACCCAAAGTTTAATAATATTAGATTTTTTCTGTTAGTTAGCAGACGTTTTCGCTATCCGCCTATGTTTAGCTTCTGAGATGCTAAAGGAAACAAAAAACCCACCTCCTTTTTAAAAAATCATTTAACTGGGGGCTCTTACAGCTCTTATAACATTCCATACATCAATTGTATCAAGCATATTTGTTCATATGTTACCATCACCATTTCCAAACATTTTCTACTTGAACCCTTGGTATAAGCTCTTCTTTTTCCCCCTCCCTGCCCCACCCTCCCACTCTTCTGAATCCTCGATCAATTATATATTGTTATTATTATTTCATATCTTACACTGTCCATTGTCTCCCTTCACCCACATTTCTGTTATTCATCTCCTTTGGGGTGGGGGTGGGGGCTATATATCCAACCTTGTGATAAAACGCACCCCTTTTAAGCTCTGATCAAAACTGATCACATTTATCTTCACCAAGAACATCTTTTGAAATGCTTAAGATTAGGCGCTAAATTCTAAGACAAAATATCACCACTTGTCTGTCAGTTTGTTGACTGGTTGGTGCCTTGTGAGGTGCTGTGATGCTGGAAGCTATGTCACTGGTATATCAAGTGCTAGTAGGATCAACCAATGCGAACAGATTTTAGCAGAGCTTCCAGACTAAGAACAGATGATGAAGAAGGATTTAGCTACCCAATTCAGAGGAAGTAGCTGGTGAAACCTTATACATAACTTCAAACCTTTGTTAGACACTGAAGGCCTACAGAGTGGACGCAGACTGGAAGACTGTGCCAGAGGAGATGGCCCCTTGAGTCGGAGGGCACTCAAAGGTGACTGAGGCTGAGCTGCTTTCTTGGCGTGAAGGTGACCATCATGATGTGAATGGAGTAAAACCTGTGGGTGCAGAGCCGGCGGGATCTTCCTTTCCTGATGGAGCAAAACTCAAAGTAAGAAGAAACGGCTGCATAAATTCCCTAGTGATCGGAACTTGGAATGTGGGAACCACGAATCTGGGGAAATTGGACGTCATCAAAAATGAGATGAAACATCTAAAGGTTGCTATCCTAGGTATTAGTGTGGGATGAAATGGACTGGTATTGGCTATTTTGAATCAGATAATCATATGATTTACTGTGCCAGACATTGGTTGACCTGAAAACTTGAACTGACCTAGACAATAAAATGGTGCACCATTAGCATTGGAAAACAGACCCACCCATAGTCAGAGTACCTAAAAAATTATGCTCAGATTTATGGGAAGGAAAGATATTGTCTGTCTATATTGCCACTCTGTAGGAGACATCCTGGAGGGGTGTTGCTGCCTCTTTCTAACTCCGAGCACATTCTGTCCCATCATGGTCGGTCTTCTGTGTCATGACGTTTGAATTGATGGCCCATGTCTCAGAGTGGACCTGCTCTACAGAGTTTTCAAGTTGGTAACATTCTGGAAATGGATTGCCAGGCCTGTTTTGAAACTTCTTTGGGTCGTTTTAACCACCTATTACGAAGCATTTAGCTGTTTGTGCATCACTGCCAGGATTTCTGTATCTCATTGCAAATTTATGAACTTGAAGCTGCTGAAATGGTTTGGCTTTGTAAGTAAAATGAATGTGCAGTAATAACGTTTGAAACTATTCACCTTGGAGTTTTAAATCTAAATTACTTCCTTTTAAAGGTATCAATTAAAAAATACACAAACAAACCAGCCATAATTGTCCTTTAATAACGCATTTGGGTGAAATGGTTTGAACATTTTTAGGACTCCTGCCACATATTTTGTAGCATAGCCCTAGTGGGAGAAAATCGAGGCTTTCTACTGTAGAGTTACAGTCTCAGAAACTCACAGGGGCAGTTCTACTCTTCCAGTTAAGTTGCCATAAGTCAGAATCAACTGTTTGGCTTTTTGGTTTATTGTTGATTATCCGCTTAGATACCAAATCCTCACTCTTGAAAGGTTAGTTTTATTTTTAAGTAAATGAAATGCTTCTGGAGCCATACCTCAAGAGTAAAGGAAATAGAAAGTAAGCTATGGAATAGTATTTGGCTAATATGACCCAACTTCTCTAAAATTTTACAAAATGCTGCTAAAGGGAATTTCAGGAGGAAGGGACCCTCAGAGTTACTCTGAAAAATCAAAAGATGAAGTGCACAGCTTTACAAGATTACCTCTTTAAAGAACAGTT
>NW_022104553.1:3137535-3141501 GCF_000313985.2 Echinops telfairi | reverse complement strand
CCTGCCATCACTTTCCCCTTCTTCCACCTCTTAGTGCTTCCTCTCCACTAGCTTGTGTTGCTCTAAGACTCACAGGATCCCTACCCTCTCCTAGAAGCTGCTTCTGCTTCCCTAGTTGTTCCCCTGTCCATGACACTGTCCGCTCACCACACCCTTCCCCCCACCTTCTTCCCCCACTACCTTCCAGGGCCACTGGCCCCATTTCCTTCTCCCAGAGCTTCCCTCCGATGTCCCTCCCATATAATTAGGCAAACCATCAATGTCCTACCATCAAACATGTGGTTGAAGAAAGAAAAGGAAAAACAAAAAGTCGAGAGAAAAAAGAAAGAAAAAGAAACCCTACATAGGTCCAGGTCTGTTGTTGGCCCCCATGAGTCCCTCCCCCTGGTCCTGAGGGAGATCCAGAGGCTGTCCCTCCTAGTCTGAAGTCCATTCTTGGGGCTCCTCAGAGGCTCTCTGGCTCAGCTTTACTCCAATTGTTGATCTGTTATGTTCCATTCCCACACTGTCTCCCCGCCGTGTGTCCCCATTATTGTCCCCTGTCTCTGTATGCTCCAGTTAGGAAATAACATGTCTTGAGTTGTTGGTAGACCCCCAGTCCTCTCTGTGCCCCAGCAGCTCCATGCAGGGACCACCTCGTCCTCTGGGCTTGGTGTGCCTATATGGAGTCTAGGCCGACTGCCCCTTTCTCCTGTTCCTTCTTGGTTTGCTTCCATCTAGGAATGGTAGGTCAGTTCCTTTCCCCCACCAAAAGATCTAGTGTCCTTCTCTGCAGCACACACTTCCAGGGTGGGGGTCAGGCAGATTGTGGTTGGGGCCAGCCCTGTAGTCCAGTCTTTTCATGCATTCCTCCAGGTGTTACTTTGCCCTCCTGGTTTGGCGTGCCATGGTAGGGGCTGTATGCATGTTCCAATTCTGTGGATACACAACCAATACTCTCCTCCTGCGTGGGTTAGTGCTCTGTTCACCCCATGTCATCGTCTCAGTTTCTCCCCACCGCCATTCTCCCTCCTCCTTCCCCCTTTCTCCTTCTTTATGTTGGATTTACATATACCTCCCTGGGTTTGGTCTGACTTCCCCCCGACTGCCTATGCTTCCACCCATATATTGTGAGAGAAGTGCCTTTTCTTCAATTCCTGCTGTGCTGATTGTACTTACCTCAGGGGACTCAAGTTATACTTGTCGTTTTGAGATTGGCTTATCTAACTTAACATAATTCCTTCCAACTCTTCCCATGAAGTGACGGGTTTCATGTGATCATCTGTGCTTTCTAGGGCTGCACAGTACTCCATTGTGTGTATGTACCAGAGTTTACTAATCCACTCATCTATCAATGGAAATTTAGGATGTTTCCAACTCTTTGCAATTATGAACTGTGCTGCAATGAACATTGGAGCGTAGATGACTGGTTGTGTTTTATTTCTTACCTCCTCTGGGTATATGCCCAGTAGAGGGATGGCTGGGTCATAAGTTAGATCAATTTCCATTTTCTTTAAATATTGCCAGATTGCTTTCCACAGCGGCTTTACATATCTACACGACCACCAGCAGTGAAGGAGAGTTCCTATTTCACCACATCCTCTCCAACATTTGTTGCTCTCTGATTTTCTGATTTGGTCTAATCTCAGGGGTGTTAGATGGTATCTCATGCTTGTTTTAATTTGCATTTCTCTTATGGCTAATGAACGGGAACGCTTTCTCATGTGTTCGTTGGCCATATGGGTCTCCTAGTGAAATTTCTTTTCAGTTCTTTTGCCCACTTCTTAGGGGGTTAACTGTTTCCTCTTTTTGTAGGCCATGAGGGTGTTGTAGATTTTAGTAATAAGGCCTTTGTCTGATGTGCCATTACTAAAAATCCTCTCAGTCTGTGGGTTACTCTCTTGGTGAAGTCTTTTGAGGTGCACGGGTGTTTTATTTTGATTAGATCCCATTTGTCGATTTCCAGTTCACCTGTGTGTGTACCCTTCCCTATTGCGGTGAACCTATGAATTCCTGGGCCAATGCTCTTAGGATAGTCTCAAACCCTTCCTTAACGGTCTTGATGGTTTGGGGTTTTACTTCTAGGTCTGTGATCCACCTTGAGTTTTTTCTTGTTCATGGGATAAGGTAAACATCTTGTTTCATTTTTCTACATGTGGATATCCATTGTTTCCAGCATTACTTGTTAAAAAGAACATCCGCTTCCCACTTGATATTTTTGGGATCCTTATCAAAGATCAGTTGTCTATATGCTGATGGTTTTAGTTCTGGGCTTTCTGTTTTTTTCCACTGGTCTGAGTATCTGTCATTATGCCAGTACCATGCTGTTTTGACCACTGAGGCTGTGTAGTAGGTGTTAAAATCAGGTAAAGTGAGTCCTCGGACTTTGTCATTCTTCTTGAGGAGTTCTCTGCTAATTCTGGGCTTTTTCCCTCTCTCTATGAAATTGGTGGTCAGTTTTTCCATTTCTTTGAATAAGGTTGTTGGTATTTGAATTGAAATAGAATTAAACTTATAAAGTACTTTGGGTAAGTTTGACATCTTTATTTTGTTGAGCTTTTCAATCCCCGAGCATGGGATGTTCTTCCATTTGTGGAGGTCATGTTTGATTTCCTGTAGTAGGGTCTTGTAGTTTCCCTTGTATAGGTCTTTAGGGTTTTTTGTTTGTTTGTTTGTTAAATATATTCCTAGGTATTTCAGTTTGTTCTTGGCTACTCTGAAGCATAATGTCTTCTGATCTCCTCTTCCATGATCCCGTCCGATGTACATAGCAAACCTATTGACTTCTGTTTGTTGATCTTGTATCCTGCCACTCTTCCATATTCCTCTATCGCTGTAAGTACTCCTGTTGTGGCTCTTTTGGGGTTTTCAATGTACAAGATCATGTTGTCTGCAAATAGGGATAGTGTCACCTCCTCCTCTCCCATTTGGATCCCTTTAAAGTCCTTTTGCTGTCTTATGTCCTTGTCTGGTACCCTTTTCAGTGGGATTGTTTTGGTCTTTTCTCCATTGACTATGATGTTGACTGTTGGCTTTTCATAGATAGCTTGTATTAGCTTGAGGAATTTCCTTCCAGCCCTATCTTCGTGAGTGTTTTAATTAGGAATGGGTGTTGGATGTTGTCAAGTGCTTTTTCTGTGTCTATTGATATTATCATGTGGTTCTTATACTTTTTCTTATCAATGTGGTGTATAATATTGATGGATTTTAAGATGTTAACCCATCCTTGCATCCCTGGGATGAATCCTACCTGGTCCTGGTGGATGATATGTTTTATATACTTTTGTATTCTATTGGCCAATATTTTGTTAAGGATTTTTGCATCTATGTTCATTAGAGATAGCAGTCTGCAATTCTCTCTGCCTGTGGGGTCTTTGCCCTGTTTTGGTATCAAAGTTATGCTGCCTGCATAGAATAAGTTTGGGAGTTTTCCATCCTTCTCTATGCTCTGGAATACTTTGTGGAGGATTGATGTCACTCTTCCCTGAATGCTTGGTAGAATTCTGCTGTGAAGCCATCTGGTCTGGGGGCTTTTTTGTTGGTAGCTTCTTGATAACCCGATCCATTTCTTCTTTCGTTATTGGTTTGTTGAAGTTCTTGACCTCTGAGATAATCTAGGGAGGAACTGTTTTTCCAAGTATTCATCCATGTCTTCCACGTTTCTGAATTCATTGGAATATAGTCCTTCATAGTTCTTTGTGATTATCCTTTTAATCTTACTGGGGTCTATTGTAATTTCCCATTTCATCCCTCATCCTGGCTATTGATGTTTGCTCCTTCCTTTCCTTGGTTAGGTTCGCCAGAGGTCTGTCAATTCTGTTGATCCTTTCATAGAACCAGCTTTTTGCTGCATTTATATTTTGTATCATTCTCTCGTCTTCCCACTGGTTTAACGCTGCCATGATTTTAATTATTCCTTTTCTTTTGCTATTGAAGGGGTTGTTCTGTTGACTCTGTTCTAGTTGTTTGAGGTTTTGTGATAACGTA
>NW_022104553.1:3125320-3136533 GCF_000313985.2 Echinops telfairi | reverse complement strand
CTTCACCACTTTTGCTAATGCATCCCCTTTGTCCTCAGTGATCGAGTAGGGGCAGGCTTCCGTGTGGGTTTTGTTGTCTCTCAGCTAGATGGTGCTTGTTTATCTTCAGGTCTTTAAGGCTTCAGGTGCTATATCTTCTGGTAGCTGGGCACCATCAGCTTTCTTCACCACACTTGCTTGTGCACCCATTGTCTTCAGTGACTTCAGGTGTTATATCTTTTGGTAGCCAAGGATCACCCGCTTTCTTCACCATATTTTCTTGTGCACCCATTGACCTCTCTTCTTTTTTCATCTATGAATTTACTGATATAAAGCTAACTCTGATAACTGCCTTCACAGTATCCCATAAGTTTTGATATATTGTATTCTCATTCTTATCTGGGCCTGCATCCATTCACTCTCTCTAATCTGGGCCTGAAACCATTCACGTCTCAGAAGATCTTTGGTCATCCTCCAATTGTTTGCCCTTGCTTTTCTGGTCATCCTTTTTTAATCTCTAGCTTTGTGGCAAGGTGATCTGAGAAAGACGTCTGAATAATCTATGTGTTTGAATTTACTCAGGCTTGCCTAGTGTCCCAGCATGTTGTCTATTCTTGAAATTGAGCCATGTGGGCTTGAGAAGAATATGATTTTTTTTTTTGCGTTTGGATGGAAAGCTCTATAAATGTCTATCAGGGACTGTTGCCTAATTGCATTGCTTAGCTCTATAACCTCTCTGCTGAGCTTCTTTCCCAGTTAGCTGGCTTTCTCTGATAGTGGAGTAGTAAAGTCACCTACTATGATTGTTAAATCTGTGATTTGTTTTTTCATCTTTTTAATAGTTTGACAAAATTTGCCGCTCGATTGTTGGGCAAATAAATATTCAATATGCTAACTGGTTCCTGGTTAAAGATCATTTGAGCATTATATAGTGCCCATCCTTGTCTCTTGTTATGGTTTGAACCTTGAGGTCCATTTTGTTCGAGATTAGAATTGTCACCCCTGATTTTTTTAAGTTGCCATTCGCCTGGTATACTTCCCGCCAGTCTTTTATTCTTAGTTTATTTTTGTCTGTGTGCTTAAGATGTGTTTCTTGCAGGCAACAGATTATTCGGTTATGTTTTCTGGGCCAATCCTCAAGACTTTTTCTTTTAATGTATGAATTGAGGCCATTGGAATTCAGAGTTATTATCACAATCTGTGAATTCATTGATGTAATATCATGTCTTGCGTTTTGGGTGTTTTCGTATCTCCCTTCATATCAGTGCGCTGTTTGTGTGTGGGGCTTCTTTCTTGTCTTCTTTTCCCTCTGAGGTCCTGTTATGTTGGTCGTTGTTGTTGGCATGTTGACTTCTGGATGGAGTTTGGCTATATGGTGGTCTCCTGCTTGTGCTTTGTGGAGGTTGATCATCTGGCCATAGTGACTCAGCCAGTATCGTCCACAGTGTCAGGTGTCTTGCAGCATATTCTTTGAGTCTCCCCATCTATCTTAATGGATAATTTGGCAGGGTAAAGGATTCTTGGGCAGGCGTGTCTGAACACATTCTTACCTGAGCTCCTTTGTATGTGACTGTCTTCCTTTCTCTTGCTGCTCTTAAAATTTTCTCTTTTTCCTCAAAGTAGGATATTTTTACTATTATTTGTCTTGGTGAGTTCTTCTTGGGGTTTAGTCTAGTTGGTGACCTCTCTGCTTCCTGTATGAGTGCCTGATTCTCACTCATTATGGTGGGAAAGTTTTCTCCCAGAAATTCTTTTACAAATTATTTTGTGGACTTCATCTCCTCTATTGTGGACTTTATCTCCTCTATCATTGCATCCTTATTCTGCATTGCTTCCCTCAGCTCCTGGCAGACTTCTGAAGATTCTTTCTGCAGCAGATCCATGTCTGATTCTTCTATGAGAATCATTAACTCTGCTACTGTGTTTTGTCTCTCTGGATTTTTTGTTGAGAGTGATGTGGTCTGTTGAGTTTTCCTTGATGCTTTTGTAGGGCCCATGTTCCTGGGAGACAAGAGGGCCCTTTGGTCTTTCTCTGTGTTACTGTTAAGGATGCTTTCAGGGGGCTGCCTGTGACCTACTATAGAGGTGGGTCAAATGGCTGTGTAGGCAAAGCTCAGTGTTCGACAGTGGTGAGGAGTTTCAGTGACTGGAGTGGGGGCTGGAGCGTATATGTATACTCGTGGACTGCTTTGATCTGGTCTGTCAGGCCATGCTTAGCAGCCTTTTTTCTTGTTTAATTAATTTTTTTCTTTAATTTTTAAAGATGTCTAATAGAAGGCAAAGGTGGAGGAGGTCTCACTGCCACGGGGGTGGTGCTGATCTAGGGCTCTGAAGCCAGGCTATGTGTGGGAAATTGTATACTCTTCCGATCAAGCATGCACTCCCCACTTCTCCCTACAGGCCTGGAGTGCTGATCCTATAGGCAGAAGTGGCTCCAGCAGGAAGCACACAGCATTGGCATGAGTCTCCTGTGCCAACTGGAATGGGCTGGGGCAGTAAGGCGGGGCACTCAGGGCCGCTGGTGCTGGCAGTGAGCCCCAGGGAACTTCAGTGTCATGGCCAGCCCAGGAATGGGCAGAAGAGGCATGGGCTCAGGCGGTGGGCAGGCAGGAGCCGTGGGGAGTGCCCAGGGATGCTGGCTCAGAGAGCGCTCCATAACAGAAATGTCCCAGATGGGGAGCAGGAATGATGCTGGCGGCACCAGGCAGGCAGGCTGGGGCATGGTTGGAGGGGTCCCAATCTTGAATTCCAAGATTCACCACCACTCTTTTAGTATGACTCACAGCCAGGGCATGGAATCCACAACTGTAGGCATGCTCATTTTAGCTGTGAATAAATCATCTTGTGTCATCACCGTCTGGGACAAGAAATTTGGGAATTTTGAAATCCTATTCTTGGCTGTCAGCCCTCAGGTAAGCTGTTTTATCACAGTACTTATTTCGTTAAGGTACAGTGACTTTCTTTTTCCAGTTAAGTCAACTTTTCACAATACTGTTCATAGTAAAAACAAAATAAGCATATCTTTATTAAAAGATATACATCCAATGACAGCCTCCTAATTCACTGGGTAAATTACGTTCTCATTTGGGAGAAGTTTTTTCCCTCTTGAGTATTTGGTAATTTCTGGGGATATTTTTATTTCAAAATGAGGGTGGAAGTAAAGACCAGGAAGTAAATAAAAAACCCTACAACAAAAAATGAATCTAGCCCAATATTTCCATAGTGCCAAGGCTGAGGAATCCAGTTTTAATTCTTACTTACCTATCTTTATCCCACAGGAGGACATGAAAGGCAAAAACTCTTCATCACAGTTTTGTCTGGTGATATTCCTATCCTTTTCTAGACTAGAAAGCAAAACCCGGATTAAGAGTTTTTCTCAACAAATCCATGTGAAAACTATCTATGTTGGGTCCTTTCACATACCACGCTTGCTTCCTCATACTCCAAGTACTTATACACTGCCAATACATGTCACCCAGGACCCCTGTGTCATGAACCATCTTGTTCTAAAGAGTCTTGACTTCTTCCACGAGTTAGATCAACTATACCCAAAGAACAGGACTGACAGACAGCCAGTGCTTCAGACTCCTCCTCTACTGCTGGTTCCCAGAGTGCTCTAGCTCTCAGCATTCAGCCCTCCTCTTCCCCAGGGACCTCCTACTGGGGTTTCTGAGCTCCACTTAAGATTCAGGAACACTTAAGAGAAAGAGAGTCTGGGGAGGGTTATAGTTTTGCTACAAATTATAATGCCACTAAATGCCACTGTATATGATAATTGATGTTCTAAGTGCTCTACATTTACAAATCTGTTAAATTTTCCCAATGGTCCCTCAAGATTGGTTCTATCACCATACAAATGAGTAAACGGAGGCAGACATGAACACCCTAGATGATGCAGCTAGGTAAAAGCTGGTATGTTTCTGCAGTTTGTTTAAAATTTTTACCTTAATTTATCATATTACAACTACTTACTAACATATTTTAAACATAACCAACCTAGGACTTCACATTCATATATCAAGAGTGTTGCTTTGGGCTCTGAAGAACCCTGGTGGAGTAAATCCTTCCTCCCGACCCTCAACTCACACTACACAGGGACCTGCTCTGAACTACTTTTTCCCCTCTCACTTCCTTCTGCTCCCATAAGCAGGTTACACTTGAATAAGAATGGAAGTGCTGAATTTTTTTAGACATGTTTTGAGAACCCAGGTCTTCCTTACTGAAAGAATTTACCAAAAAAGATTAAAGTTTGCCAAAATGATAAAGAATTACCCTCCTTCTTTTACAATAAATTCAAGAAACAGCAGCCTAACCTAGGAAATTAGTGGTAAAATAAATAAAGGTTGCAAAGAGGGGAATATTGTAGAAATGAACAGTATGGGATGACAAAGGACTCATAGTAGACTAATAGGACCATGGAGATAGAGAAAAGATTGAAGTTGTCAAGGATTTCACTTTGCTTGGATCCACAATCAAACCTCATGGAAGCAACAATCGAGAGATAAAATGATGCACTGCATTGAGTAACTCTGCTGCACAAGACTTCTTTAAAGTGTTCAAGAGCAAGGGTGTTACATTGAGGGCTACAATGTGCCTCACCCAGGCCACGGTAGTTTCAATCACCCCATATGCATGTGAAAGTTGGGCATTAAAGAAGGAAGACTGAAGAGAAGCGATGCATTTGATTTGCGGTGCTGGCGAAGAATATTCAAAGTGCCATGGACTGCCAAAAGAACAAAGAAATCTGTCTTAGAAGAAGTTTCACCAGAATTCTCATTAGAGGCAAGAATGGCAAGATTTCATCTTACATACTTAGGACATGGTATCAGAAGAGACCAGTCCTTGGAGAAGGACATAATGCATGTTAAAGTGGAACAGCAGTGAAGAAGAGGAAGGTCCTCAACAAGATGGATTGACACATTGGCTGTAACAGTAGGCTCAAGCACAGGAACAATTGTTAGTGTGGCACAAGATTTGGCAGTGTTTTACTATGTTGTACATAGAATCATTAGGAGCCAGAACTGCCCAGAAAGAGCCTAACAAGAGCAACACCATGGGAGGGAAGAGACGGAAGAGTCACTGATTGCCAATTTGTCCAGTAGCAAGGGGTTGGGAGCAAGGACACCCTGATGTACTTTTACACAAATGAGTGAAGTTTCACACTGAAGTCCTCTGACTCATGTCACAGTAGCTCTGTTTTTCTGTTTCAGAAAGTATGAATATCTCTTTCAGACAGAATGAGTATAAACAGCCAAAAGTCTCACACCTCAGACATGCAGTCCTCTTCGGTAAAGGGGAGTGGTCCCACTTCTGGGTCCCTTTCAGCTTTGGTACCGGGGATTCAATTTGATTACCAAGAATTATATGTCAACTACCAGATAAATAACTGAACCGTATGCACACATAAAAGTGTTTCTGGAATGTGTTGCTGACATCTTAGACTGCAAGATCAAAACACATCTTTAAAGCTTTAAAAACAGTACAGTGGTAGAACAAAAGACCAAGTCTTCAGGTGAAGTCCAGGCAGGTCTGTCAGGAATCACAGCTCAGCAGGTTTGCAGGATGGACAGTTCTTTTAAGCATAATGTTATCTGGCAGTGGCTAAAACCTACCCATTTGAGGGTCAAGTGTGTGCGTGTGTGTGTGTGTGTGTGTGTGTGTGTGTGTGTGTGATGTCCTACATTGATTGCTTATTTTTGTCAAGTCCTCAGCCTGTGTGTGTGTGTGTACGTGTGTGTTATGTTCCACATTGATTGCTTATTTTTGCCAAATCTTCAGCCTGTCTGCCAGTCACTAGTGTAGTCTGCAGATGATCTTTTCCCCCATTTGGGTTCCTAGTGCTTCAGATGAGCCAAGATAACATGTCGCTACTGGAGATTAAGCAGGGAAGAATGTGTCATACTGGGTGTGCCCCTCTGGGCAGAAGTGGAGAGAATTAAAATAATTCTTTGCCAGGAGTGCAAGCTTGGGCTCAGTACACAAAAGTTTTTTCTCTACCTCCTTAGCAGAGAAACTCTCAGATGTGCAGAGACCCATGGAGGGGTGCCCGGGTGTGCCACTGGAGAACATTCTGTTAACTTCTGAGGAGAAGCTGGACAAGTTGGGAGGAGGGGACATGTTTGTTTCATTATCACCTGCACCATCTAGACAGGTAGTGGGCATTGCTATGTACATGTTCCCAAGAAGATGCCAATATGAGCTGGTTGTTCCAAATCGCTCCACCAGATGATGCATATGTGGCTACCCCTGCCCTCAGTGATGCCAAGTATTGCCACCCTGCATGTGAGCACAGGGATACTAGGGGATAAA
The DNA here is from genome assembly GCF_000313985.2 of Echinops telfairi. Lineage (NCBI taxonomy): Eukaryota > Metazoa > Chordata > Mammalia > Afrosoricida > Tenrecidae > Echinops > Echinops telfairi. Next base: position 3,130,245 of record NW_022104553.1, on the reverse strand, counting down.
GCAGGACCTTCACTGACTAATTGCCCACTCACTCACCTTGTCCCTCTGTAGTCCACACTTCACTCTGGGCTGCTTGAGCCCCACAGCAGATTCTGAGCCTAGAATCCTATCCTCAGGCTGGAGGTAGGAGTTCTAGACTAGTGGTTCAGTAACTCAGGATTAGCCCTGCTTCTGATCTCATCCAAAATGAAATGTTAGGAATGGAATTCTTGTTTCTTAAACCAAGTTCCCACCAATGCTACTAAGCCAACAATGAAGCCTGCCCCTGGCTGAGTTCCTGGTTTGGGAAGCTTGCTCCCTTTGACTTGTCCTGCATTTCTTCTGCAGTTTTCTCAGGGCCTGGGGCCTCCTGGACCACTGCTATCTTTCTTGTAGTATGTGCCTCTCCCTAGCTTAGATCCTAGTGCTCTTTCTGGTCTGGCCTGCCTGAAATTGGACATTGCCCACTACTGGAGAGATGAATTATTAAGGGGATTCTCATTTCCCCAAACAGGGATGTGGGTTGTCTGAATACTGCCCTACTCAGATCAGCCACCATATTAGTACCAATCCACACAAGCTTCTCTTGGGCAAGTTTCCAAAACAGAAATAAGTCTCTGAAACATCACAATATACTTTTTAAAAGCTAGAAGCATAACTCTCCTATAATTCTGCAGTATATATCAAAGATTTATTTAATCCCTACATGACAGAACCAGCTAGTTGGACAAACTCATTTAAGAGAGAACAGAAGAGATTGAAGTGTATGTATTTGATGAGAGGAAGATAGCTAAAGTAAGTTTGCTAAAGTAGATACAAATGTTTTTTATAATATTTAAAAATTAATTTATTTTTCATTGTTAATCATTTTATTTGGAGCTCTAACAGATATCATAACATTCCACAGTCCAATCACATCAAGTGGTATTGCACAATTGCTACCTTAATGTTTCAAAACATTTTCTTTCTTCTTGAACTCCTTGATATTTGCTCACCATTATTCCCTCACCATCCCACCCCCTGGGGAACCCTTACTTATTTATTTTTTTCCTAAAATAGCTTTTTTGGTGCCATAGTTTACACAATCCAAAATATCCATTCACATACAATTGTGTTGGTTGATCCCATCGAGTGGGGTTACACAATCATCACTGTTATCTGCTTCCTATTTCCTCTCTGCCCTCCTTTTCCCTTACCCTAAGGGAACCATTACTCCTCTTATTACTTCTGAAGGGTTATCTATCTTGCCTTTCATGTACCAAATGATATTAAATATACAAATGAACATATGCAAATTTAATATGATCAATATGGTAAGACAAAAAACATAACAGTAAGGGGAGTAAATATACAGAACTAAAGGATAGCTATGTGGTTCATCACTACTATACCACACCCTGGATTTTTTTTGAAAATGTAATTTTATTATTATTTTTTAATCATTTTATTGGGGGCTGATACAGCTCTTATCATGATCCATACATACATGCATTGTGTCAAGTACATGTGTACATATGTTGCCATCATCATTTTCCAATCATTTTCTTTCTACTTAAGTCCTTGGTATCAGCTCCTCATTATTTTCTCACTCCCCCTCCCTCCCTCATGAACCCTTGATAATTTTAAATGAATTTTTCATGTCTTACACTGACCGATGTCTGTCCCCATGGGAGGTGGTTATATTTAGATCATTGTCTGTTGTCTGTCCCCATGGGAGGTGGTTATATTTAGATCATTGTGATCAGTTTCCCCTACCTCCCCCCATCTTCCCCTTACCTTCCTGGTATTGCTACTCTCATTATTGGTCCTGGGGGTGGGGGGGCTTATTTGTGTTGTCACAGCATTGGTGGCAGGAATCTAAAACGATTGATGCCAACTTCAGGGTCCTTTCCACATCACACTTTGCCTCTGGTTAAAAGGATCTTTGTACTTTCTCCAGGAGCCAAGTGGACAGAGTAAAGATAACTTAATTCACTGCTTATCTCGCATAGAAGAGCTCTGATTGCACAGATCATGGGCCAGTTCAAACCTACCAATTGCTCTGAGGGGAGAAAGATGAGTCAGTGTGCTTCTATAAGGTTTACAGTCTCAGTGCTATAGACTTACTGTGAGTGAGTCCGTATCAACTCAATGTCAGTGAAGGTTTGCTTTGGTTTTTTATTATTTCACATTATGTAACAATTTCCAGAAACCAGTCCTATAAGGGTTGTTTTTTTCTTTTTTGTGTTTTTTAAAAAGTGAATTCCATTCAGTTTAACAAATCCAGCCATGAGGGAGTTTTTTTAATGACCTCTTCATCTTTGTGCCAGAGACGCCAGTATGGGTGAAGCCAACGGTATCTGGTCATTGTCACCTGGCAGCAGTTACTTGCCCTTCTCTGGTCAGTTAGATCCCACAGGATGCAGGTGCTTCCTCCTCTGGTGACACAGCACCAGAGCCAGCTGTTAACATAGTAAACCTGAGAGCAAAGTCACACTGAGGAAACCCTGACTGTCCCAAGAGAAAGACCCTTTGTTAGTGCCACACAGATACTGCCTACTCCCCCACCCAAAAAAAACCCCTACAAATACCTATCCCCCCCAAAAAAACTAAATTCCATGTAGCTATTGAGTTATTTCCACCTTATGCCAACCCCATGTTAAGAGCAGAACTGAGGTTAGTAAGTTTTTCTTGATTGTGATCTGAATAAAAGCACATTGCCAGGCCTTTCTTCCATGCACTGCTGGATGGTTTGAGCAGCCATCCTTAGGCAAGCTTAAAAATAGTACAGTGAACCCTCGTTTATCGTGGTTAATCGGTTCTAGACCCTACCGTGATAAATGAAATTCCGCGAAGTACGATTCCTTATTATGACTTGTCACGATGCGCTTTGCTTCCTTGTTGAAAGTGAAAGTAGCCGTAGCACGGATGTTTTTTTCCTCTTTACGGATGGAGCGAACGGAAGACTCATTCAAGTTGAAATGGCGTGCAACCTCCACGATTTTCTTGCCATCTTTGATCATATCCAAAAGTTTTACCTTTTCCTGGATGGTGAGCATCTTCCTCTGGCGCTTATTTTTATTGTCAGAAGGCTTAGAAGAAGCAACTCATTTAGGAGCCATCATAGGGCTTAGATAAAATTTCTTAAAAATCGCAAACAATTACAGTACACTGTACAAAAGCAAAAATGCATCTGATACGTAGCTCCGATACATAGTGATGCAGACAGAAGCGTGTACAGTATGAGCCAATCAGTGGTAGTAATGACAGAGCATGCACTGTTACGCAAAAACCGCGATAGAGTGAAGCCGCGGAAGTCGAAGCGTTAAGTGGCAAGGGTTCACTGTACTCCTAAAACGTGCTTTCTACTTCTGGACAGCTGGGTATTTCAACTCCCTGAAGTTGAGAAGATTAGCAAATTTCAGGTGGAAACACCTAAGAAATCTAGATTAGCACCTCTAAAAAGGTCCTGTGCGCATAAATCATCTGAGAATGGTCTTACAATGTAGGTTCTCATTCAATAGATCTTGGTGGAGTCTGAGCCTGCATCTCTAACACATTCCAAGATGGTTATAGGTCTGCTGGCCGATCTGTTTCAGTTTATGAATGATGGACAGGATGCCTTAAGAGGTAAAGGTGACTCCGCCAAAGACCGGTCTCTGACCTCCCTGCTAACAGGGTGCTTTTCCAATTACACCAGCATGCCTTAACTTGAGTGATACATGGATCTCTGTTAAGGAAAAAAAAAGAAAGAAGAATATACTCAGTATTTCCTAAGAATATACCTTTTCTATAGTCTTTACAAACTATCAATTTTTAGTCTGCTCTAAAGTAATATTCTCTGAAAATATCTTTCAACTACTAATTGTTAGTTCAAGGTAGAATTCATCTTTTTAAAATGAGTGATATCATTATTTTATTATCAACGAAACAAAAGCATAAAATTAATTTTTTCTAGGAAAATGACAGATACAAAATTCCCCCAAGGTATCTTTTTAAGGGGAAAATTAAGTGCAGAAAAATAATACAGTATGACTATATTTATGTTACTAAAGTTCACAATTCATAATTGCACATTTCTATGAGAACATATAGAAACATGGGTATGTGGGTATGTGTCTCTGTGTGTGTGTATATATATATACATATGTACATGTGTGTATATATATATAGTACATTTTAAAAATATCTAGGATTATACATATAAAAACAAAAAATGACAATTGTCTTTAAGGGGATTTGGGGTTAAATGGGGATTAAAGGGATGTTAACGTTATCTGTGTCATAAATTGAATTTTGTCCCCCCAAGATATGTCAGCTTGACTGGGCCATGATTTTTAATGCTTTGGCATGTATGTAAAAATGCAATTTGGCATCACTTGACTGTCAATTTGTCGCCCTGTGGTGGCTTGTGTGTTGTTGTGATGCTAGAAGCTATGTCACTGGTATTTCGAATGCCAGCAGTCACCCAAATGAACAGGTTTCACTGGAGCCTCCAGACTAAGAAGAGACAATGAAGAAGGAATTGGCAGCCCACTTGGAAGTTGCCAGTGAAAACCTTATGCATAGCTTCAAAACATTGTAAGATACGAAGCCCTAAGGAGTGGAAGCAGAACATTTTTGGAGAGAGTTCCAGAGGATGGGCCCTGGGGTGAGAGACTCCTCAAAATGTGACTGAGGAGAAGCTGCTTCCTCAGAGTAGACTCAACCATGGTGACAGGGAGTATAGTGAACCCTCGTGTATCGCGGTTAATCGGTTCTAGACCCTACCGTGATAAATGAAATTCCGCGAAGTAGGATTCCTTATATCCAAAAGTTTTAACTTTTCCTGGATGGTGAGCATCTTCCTCTGGCGCTTATTTTTATTGTCAAAAGGCTTAGAAGAAGCAGCTCGTTTAGGAGCCATCATAGGGCTTAGATAAAATTTCTTAAAAATCGCAAACAATTACAGTACACTGTACAAAAGC
>NW_022104553.1:3116504-3124422 GCF_000313985.2 Echinops telfairi | reverse complement strand
TTATTCAGATTTGTGCACCAACCACAAAACCTCTTGATGGAGAAATTCAGTTCTACCAACACCTTCAGTCTGAAATGGACCAAACATGCAGTCTAGATGGATAGATAAATATTAGCGATTGGAATGCAAAAGTTGGAAACACAGAGGAAGGAATAGTGGTCGGTCCTGTGCCGTCCTCCCACTTGTTCCTGTGTCTGAGCCCATTGTTGCTGCCAATGTGTCCATCCAGCTCATTTAGGGCCTTCCTCCTTTTCGTTGTCCCTCAACTTTCCTGAGCATGACATACTTCTCCAGGGACTTGTCTAGCCCAACAATATGTAGAATGGATGTAAGACAGTCTTGCCTTCTTTGCCTCTAAGGAGCACTCTAGCCAAAACAGATAGGTTTGTTCTTATAGCAGTCTTTGGTACTTTCAACATTCTTCTTCAGCGCCACAATTCAAATGCATCTAGTCTTCTTCAATCTTCCTTATTCAATGCCCAACTTTCACATGCTTATGAGGCCATTGAAAATACCATGTTTGGGTCAGGCGCACCTTAGTCAGTAACATCTTGCTTTTCAATACTCAAGAGGTCATGTGCAGCAGATTTACCTGCCGCAGCACATCTTGTAGTCTCTTAACTGCTGCTTCCATGAGCATTGGTTGTGGATCCAAGCAAGGAAACATCCTTGACAACTACAACCTTTTCTCCATTTACATGATGCTACCTACCTATTAATCCAGTGCGAGGATTTTGGTCCTCTTTACATTGAGTTGTGATCCTTACGGAAGGCTACAATCTTTGATCATCATCAGCAAGTGCTTCAAGTCCTCCTCAATCCTGATGCTGAGTGCTTCTTCATATAACTCAACTTCTCTATAATACAGCTCAGCATATAGATTGAATAAGTATGGTGTGAGGATACAACCTGTTTTGCCCAAGAAATCTTTCAATATTGTGACTCAAGGCTTGAAATTTTTCTTCCGTTTTTCCAACATGAGATATACTGAGTGTATTCTTTCCCTTCAGTTTTCTAACTCCTCCTGGTCTTTGGACATTTTATCATGTGCTTTATTTTGCCTTTTCAAACTCACTTTTGAAATCTTCTGTCCAGCACTTTTACTTCATAGTTTCCTTCATTAATTTAAACTATTCTACATTCAAGACTAAGAGTCTTTTCTGACATCCACTTTGGTCTTTTATTTCTTTCTTGACTCTAGTGAACTTTTGTTTTCTTCATATATGATGATTTGAGGTTTACACATGTCTGTATGTATATACTAATCCATAACTAAAGACTGCAATCCTTGATATTCATCAGCAAGTGCTCAAGTCCTCCTCAATCTCAGCAAACAAGGTTGTGTCATTTGCATATCCCAAGTTGTTTATCAGCCTGTTTCCAAGCCTGATGCTCAGTCCTTATAACCCAGTTTCTTCATATAATCCAGCTCAGAATTTAATTCAGAGAGAGAGAGAGAGAGAGATTTACATCACGAGAATGTAGAGATGGGCAAGTTCCAAGCCCATGGGTCAGATGGCAGGTTGAAGATTTATCCTGATTTCTGTAGCTGCGGGGACTGGTGTATCCAATATCAGCAGGTCAGAAGATAGGCTCTGGCTGGAAAAGTGAGTAGATCCAGGCTGCTGATGACTCCTAGGACAGCAGGCAATATGACTGGTCACTGGCTAACATTCAAAGAACTAGAGGTCAGATGAGAAACCAGATACATGATTCAGACGCAGAAAAAAAGCTTGTTTTTCCACAATATCCACTTATATTTCAATCAGCCTACACTCCTAAGGAAACTTGCTTTCAATTGATTGTTCAGCCAAGTTGACATAAAATCTTAGCTATCACAATGACCCCACAATTTGACTGGTCTTTGGTCATTAGAGTTCCATTTTTCAAATATGTACTTAAGATAATCTCTAAATTCGGGTGGTATAGATTCAAAGTCATAATTGGACTCTAGTGGACTTATTTTAATTTTCTTAAACTTCAGTTTGGTTTGTTCCACAGTTGGCTCCTGGCCTTGTTTTGGCTGATGATGTTGTGCTTCTCTACCATTTCTTCCCACGGGGGTAGTCCATTGGATTTTTTTGTATTCCATTTGGTGAGGTCCACATGTACAGTCAACATTTATGTTGTTCAAAAAAAGTATTTATAGTGAAGAAGTAATTAGTCTTGCAAAGTTCTATAATGTGATCTCCAGTTTCCTTTAAATCATCAAGGATATATTTTCCAAATGTTGAGTCTTCCTCCTTGTTTGCAGTTTTTCCATTCCATTCACCAGTAATTATCAATGAATCTTGTTTTATCAATTTCAGACTGAAGACCTCAGTCTAATTCTTTAATTGCTTCATGATTAGCTTTAATGATGATAGGTATGTAAAATAGAATATTTGTATTAACTGGTCTTCCTTGTAGGTACATAGATATTATCTAATCACAAACAGCATTGTTCTTCAAGAGAGATTTTGAAATGTTCTTTTAGAATGTGAATACAATGACATTGCTCTTCAATTTGTCATTCACATCAGTGGCCTATATGGCAGTTCAACTTAAAATGACCAATACCACCCCAGTTCACTAATCCAATGTCTAGGCCATTGAGCTTCAAGGGTTCCCTGTCATTTTTGATAAGCTAAAATTTTCCTAGACTCATACTTCATACATTCTACATTCCAATGAATAATACATGTTTTCAGCTGCTTCTTTTGATTTTGAGGTGTGCCCCAGCTGCAAGTGAGAGTCATGAAAATTTTGCTCCATACACATCATTAAAGTTGACTTTACTTTGAAAAGAGGCATCTCTTTCCCAGTGATATTTTGAGTGCCTCCTAACCTAAGGGATTTACTTGCCAGGACTATAACTGAAAATGTTCCATTGTTATTCAGTGGATAATTGTTTTAGAAGAGGATCACCCCTTTCTTCTTCCTACTCTATTGTTTGTCTGGAAGATCCACTAGGTAGCCCAGCTGGTATTTCAAACACCAGCGATATACCTTCCAGAATACAGCAGCATGCAACTCACAACAGTACAACAAACTGACAAGTGGGAAGAGACTTGTGTAGCCATGTTTTATTTGGAATAAACCCATGCATATAGGAGATGAAACTCTACTAGCAATGCTTTTTTACTTGCCCTGGTGGCATAGTTATGCTTTGGGCTGCTAACCCCAATGTCAACAGCTTATGAAACCACCGGCTTGAAATCTCCTCTTTGATCAAAAATTAAACATCAATTTCCTTGATTGTGTTTTCCCAGAATAGTAAATGGTATCATTTTCTAATTCAAACTGGCCAATGTCAATCCACTTCAGTTCACAAACACCTAGAATACTGAACTTCATATGTTTTCCTTCATTTTTGATAACTTTGAATTCTTAGATTCATACTCCATTCATTTCAAGTTCCAATTATTAATTTATGTTTGCAGCTATTTCTTCTCATTTTAAATCAGACCCCATTCGTAAATGAAGGTCCCAAAGACTTTACTCTGACGGCTTTACTCAATCTGAGGCATTATGGTGGCCTCTACTTTGAGAAGGCAGTTCTTCTCCACCATGTTTTGAGTGCCTTCTGACCTTAGGGATTCATCTTCTGTTAGCATCTCTGACAATGTCTGGCTTCTGCTTATTAGATTTTCAGTAACAGAAAATGTTTCAATGCTATCGATGGGGTTCTCAGTGGCTAATTCCTCTGAAATGGATGACATATTTCTTCTTTGTAGTCTATTCTTAGTCTGGAAGCTCTGCTGAAACCTGTTCACTTTGGGTGACCCTGCTAGGGGTCAATACCAATGACATACTTTCCAGCAGCACAGCAGTACCCCACCCCCCACCCACCTACAGTACAAGCCACCACCACCACCCCCACAGTACAAGACAGACGAGAAGGCTGAACTGAGTAGAGGTTGTAAAATATCCCTTTCAGTAGCTTTCTTTTGCTTATCTTCCCATGCACTCCCATATAATTCAAACTGAATCCGATCATCATCTATGTATCTACCTACCTACTCATTCATCCATCTTTCCATCCATCCACCCACCCACCCACCTACTTCGGTGTTTGATTATATATTTATTTCCTGCCTGAAACTATTTCTCCCCAAAATGTATGCCTACGTAATAAAATACAGGCAAAATCCCTAAATTATGAACAAGGGGATTGGGGGGGGGAAGCAAAAAGATTGAAGATTCTAGCTGTACATTAAGTACTCAGCTCCTACCATTGTAAAGTCAGGATGTCAAGATCCTTTCCACACTTAATGTGGAGCAATGGAAAAGGATGTACTTCTGATCCAAGAGTTGGGATGGCTGTGCACAGCCTGCCCTCTCACACTGGAGAGGGGAGAAGTTAGTAGACAGGGGAAGTTGGGAGAGGGGACAAGTTGAAGAATCTCAGGGACTTCCATGGGCTATGGCTCCTCCTCAGTAACTCTCCATCTGAGTTACTGAATGAATACATGTCAGCTAGAAATCTGTAATCTTCACAAGTTGGTTACAGTTTCTCTTTAAGTTTATGGAGTCAAAGAATTAATCCCTGCAATCACTTTGGTCACCAGTCCTAAGGATGCGTGTGCTGCTTTTCCCTGTGGCTCTGTTAGCCAAGCCTTCTGAAAAATCGATGAGTAGGCTGACCAATCCTTCAAGAATACCCAGGCAAGCGGATGTATGTATCAGTGACTCAGTAGGTGATTAATTCTGCTCTGCAGTCTGACTCACCTGTCCACCATAGCCCCAGGGGGATCAGCCCTACTTTGTATGGATCTTGGAAATTCAGGCTTGTCATAAAGACTGAAGCTCTTTATGGATGGAATGGTGACTTTTCCTCTTTGAATTCATAACATCAGCCTGATCGACACACAGTCAGAAATCAGTTTTTTCTTTTTTTGTTTTTTTTTCTGAACAAAGGTGCATGTCTGAGTTGCAAAGAAGTATACCTTCTGCACAGACTAGGAAATGGCCTAATGCTCACCAGTGCGGCACTTAGCATCTTGGAGGAGGAGTGTTCTTGATGAACACAGACCCTATATTCCTGGAGAACTCAACAACCCACCAACAACGCAAACTCTGTCCAAGTCATATTCATGATACTATCCGGTGATTTTAGGTGCTTTCTCAACTGAAAAGGGACATCAAAGTTCTAACATTATATGGTAACTATTCAGAAAAAATTTGATTCATTTTCCAGTAGTGAAGATGACCTTTCAATTATACTCCAATATGAAGGAAATAAGTCAATATAGGTAACTCTGCTTATCTAGTTTAATCAGTTTATAGATTTATCCAGGTCTTGCAAATTTCTGAAACTTGTCTCAAATTCCTTTTCTTAAATGAGGTAAATTTGGGGATGATGAGAGATTAAGGTTCAGGAAGTCAACCAGAGGAAGAAGTTCAAGCTGCACTGAAAGGATTAGCCAAAAACAAGACTCCAGGAATTTATGGAATACCAATTCAAATGTTTCAGCAAATTTATGCCAGGACATTTGGAAGATAACTACTTGGGCAGCTGACTGGAAAAGAATATATATGTATCCCTCCAAAGAAAAGTGACCCAACAGAATGCTCAAACTATAGAACAATATCATTTCTATCACATACAATTAAAATTTTGCTGAAGGTCATCAAACAATAGTTACTTTTGTTTGGATTCTTTTGCTTATTTTATTGATCGTTTCTTTCATTGATTGTAGTCAAAATGATCATCTTTGAGCTCCTTGATTAGATTTTCCTCGTCTTCCATTCTGTTCCTCGGGTCTTTTACCATATTGCCTATTTCTGTTACCTGATTGCCTATCTTTCTGGGATTCCTTTTGGTTTAAGAGTTTTAGTTTTTCCATTTCTTCCATTGTTTTTATGAGTGTTGCCCACATCATTCTTATGAATTCTGTTATGGGTCATTCCAGGGTCTCTTCTTTGGGTACTCCATTGGTTTTCGGTGATTGTTGGTTGGTTGTATTTGGTTTTATTGAGGTTGTTTCGTTTGGTTTTGCGGTGGGGGTGTGGGTTGGGGAGTGGTTTGTGTAGTTGACTGCTACTTCTTCAGCACTGTGATGTAGCTGTTAGTGGCGTGTGAACTGTTGGGTCTTGTAGGCACAGTTGACTCTGTCTAGTGATGTGAGAGAGGATTAGAAGGGCCTGGAAAGCATACAGTGGTGAAATAAGAAAATGCAATATGGATAACTGGGGAAAGTGTTGCAGGCAGGGAGAGCACAGAGAACACTGATAATAAGATAAAAGTAATGATACTAAAAGCGGCTGCCTGGATAGGCCAATATTATTTGTAAAAATAATAGGAAAATGTACTTTAAAGGAGATAATCGGAATTAATAAAGCTCATGGCAATACATTTCATGAGGAAAGTGAGAAAGAGCAGGAAGAGATAATGGGTGGGGCAGGACTAAAGTATAAGCAGCGATTCAGACCAAAAGATTTATATATATATAAATGGGCTTATATATATAAACACAAATTATATATTATATATGTACATATATATATAATAAAATGTATAATTAAAGAATGGGGTGGGGGCGAGAAAAGAGAAGGAAGGAAAAAGAAGGGGAAAGAGATAAAAAGAAAAAGATAAGAAAAAGAAGGAAAAACTGGAAGTCCAGTAACAAGGAGAGACAAAAGACTAGGGTGTGGTTTGGGTGTGAGTTCTGGAATTCACCTGCTAGAGTGGTTTTAATGGGCAGGTCTGTGCACTCAGAGGAGAAAAAAAAAAAGAAGAAAAGCCCATTTGTGTTTGTGTACCCACGTTCTACAAGCCTATCTGTTTTTGCCTTCAGGGAATGCCTATTTTCAGGAGGTTTGGGGCACACCGGAAGAGGAAGTGGAGAGAACTAGATAAAATGAATAAATATTAGAACAAAACTACAAAAACCAAATGAAATACAATTTTAAAAATAAACCTTCCTTGTGGGCGGGCATTCTAGCTTATTTAGTGTAATCACGTCACGTGGGAAAAGGAGGGTCACATTGGGGGAGTGCTGGAGAAAAATCAGGGAAGAAAAATATTTTTTTAAGGTGTAGCTTGGGTATTGAGACTGCCTGCGCTAAGCTGTCCCTGCAACCTGCAGTCCACATAGTGCCCCCACGGACCAGCAGGTTAAGAGGTGTAGCTAATGAGGTTGTCTCAGGGTCTGGGAAAAATCAGTTATGTCAGGGAGGAGTGGGGCACACAGGTGTACTGCTCAACTGTAATGGGGAGACTGTCAGCAGGTGTTGCTGCTCTCCCACTTCAAGAAATTTGGTCTACTTAGCTTTTAAGTTGCTTTTTTCACTTCCAGGAAGAGTAAGACATCCCTCCAAGTGCAACCTCTCCAGTAGTTACCGAGGCTATCCTCCAGAGCTTGTTATCTGGTGGCCGTATTCCCCCATCTCTCCCACAACTGAAATAGCTTCTCTATTTATCATAGTGTTATCTGTTGGTCCAGTTGTAGTGAGTTTTGTTTTCTTTACATAGACTTGTACTACATGCTAAAGGCTGTAGTGTTTGATCTTCATTAGTAAGTGCTCCAAGCCTTCTTTGCTTTCAACAAGCATGAGTGCGTCATCTGTACATTGCAGATTTTTATGGAGCCTCCAGTTCGAATGACCCCTTCTTCCTATAATCCAGCTTCTTAGAGTATTTGTCCAACGTACATTTGAATAAGTATGGTGAAAGGATACAACCAGATGCCCATCTTTACAGATGTTAAACCATGCAGTATTCCCTTGTTCTGTTTGAATAACTTCTTGGTCAGGCAACACTCTGTGTCAGCATAATGAAGTGTTTGAAATTTCCATTCTTTCCAATATTATGCATAGTTGTCCTGGCGCAGAGTAGGGAATCAGTGGAGAGGTCTAAGGGGCTGGTCCCAGCCCCAAATACTAAGTGGATGCCTGCCCCTCCCCTGAGAAGAGTGTATCTCAAACGATGGCACTG
>NW_022104553.1:3110162-3114450 GCF_000313985.2 Echinops telfairi | reverse complement strand
CCCTAATAAAATGTTAAAAAAAAAACCAAAAAAAAATATTATGCATAGTTGTCATCATCTACATAGTTGAATTTCTTTGCATAGCCAATAAAACAATACTAAACATCTTTCTGGTTCTCTATTTTCAACCAAGATACATTTGATATTAGCAGTGAAATCTCTAGTTCCATGTTGTCTTTTAAATCCAACTTGATTTTCTGGCAGGCCCCTGTAGATGTCCTGATGCAACCATTTTTTAAAAATTATTATCATCAACAAAATTTTACTTGAAGTTGATGTTAATGATAATGTTCAATACTTTCTGCATTCTGTTGGGTCATTTTTCCTTGGAATGGGCATACATATGGATCTCTTCTCATCAGTTGACCAGGTCTTTTAAAATTTTTGGCATAGATAAGTGAGTACTTCATCCACTTATTGAACCATTTCATTGGGTGTTCTGTCAAATCCTGGAACTTTGTTTTTCACTAATGCCTTCGGCACAGGTTGACCTTCTTCCTTCAATGCCACGACTTCTTTATTATATGCTACTGCGTGAAATGATTGGATTTGGGCAATTATTTTTTGTATGGTGGTTATGTATTCCTTCCATCCTCTACTGATGCTTTCAATATTTCACTCACAGAATCCTTGAGCATTGCAGCTCATGGCTTGAATGTGTTCTTTCACTCTTTGACCTGGAATTACGCTGAGCATGTTATTCTCTTTGGGTTCTCTAACTACTAGTCTTTATACATTTTATTATAATGTCCTCTTTAGCTGCCTTTTGAAATGTTCAGTTCAGTTCTTTTACTTCACCATTTCTGCCATTTGCTGTAGCTGCTCTTTTGACATCAACTTGGGTTTTTTCTTTCTTTCGTGTCTTTTTAAAGACCTTTTGCTTTCTTCCGTGTATGGTTTTTTTTTTTTGTCATCCCACAACTCAACTGATCTTCAGTCATTAGTGTTTAGTATGGCAAATCTTTTCTTGACATAATCTCTAAATTCAGGTGGGATATCCACTAGGTCATATTTTGCCTTTAAAGTGCTTGATTAAATTATTCTTTAGCTTCACCCTGACCTTGCACAAACGCTTGTTCCACATTTGGCCCCTGGACTTGTTTTGACTGATGAAATTGAGTTTCTCCATTGTCTCATCCCACAGATGTAGTCAGTTTGATGCCTGCATATTCCAGCTGACACAGCACATGTGTACAGTCAGCACGTTGTGGAAAAAAAAGATATTTGCAATGAAGAAGCCTTGCAAAAGTCTATCATGCAATCTCCAATTTCACTTCTATCACCAAGGCGTATTTTCCAACCTCCCTATTCCAATGCATTGTGATGGAATGTTTGATCAATTTTAGATCAAGGAAATTGTTACCAAAAAAATTGTTACATTTTTCTTTCAATTTATTTAGCACTGGGGGTTGATGCATACATTTGAGTAATAGTCACACTAACTATTCTTCTTTAAAAAATATCTTTAAATGAAAAAAAAATATCTTTAAATGTTCTTTTGAGAATGAATGTTACACCATTCCTCTTCAATTTGTAGTTTCCAACATAGTTAAAACCATATGATTATTCAATTAAAAATGGGCAATACAAGTCTATTTCCGTTCACTAATGTCTAAGATATTGATACTATGCATTCCATTTTTTACAGCTTTTAACTTTCCTATATTCATACATTCCATGTTTCAATTATTAACAGATGTTTTCAGGTATTTTCTTCTCACTTTGTGTTGTGCTCCATAAGTAAATGGAGATTTAAGAAGGCAGCTTCTCTACTTTGAGAAGGTAGCTCCTTTCCATTTTGAAGAACTTATCTCACACTATAACACGTAATATCCAGCTGTAATTCATACAGTTTCCATAAATGCTAACATTTTTAAATGGATTGCATATTCATGCTTCCTAGTGTGTTCTATGTCTGGAAGTCCTGCTGAAATTCGTTCATTAAGCGTGATTGATCCTGCTGTTATTTGTAGTTATTGTTGGCGTAGCTTCCACTATCATAGTATAAGCAAGCCACCACAATATAACAAAATGACAGATGTTGTCTACTCCCTCAATAACTTACTCCCTCATACAGTATAGTACCCATATTTTTATAACTACAAAGATGTCAAACATTCATGAAGAACATAACCAGAAATAAAAAGTGAATATTCTTCTTTCTGCACTTCTGGTTCCCATCCCAATTATGTGAATGGTGGTTCTTATCTTTTAGCATAATAAGAACCACTGTGGGGACCTTGCTTAACAAACCAGTTTTCCCAGGATCCGAATCCAAAGAGTCTGATTTGCCAGTTCTGCAGTGGGACCTGAGAGTCCTAATTTTTAACACATTTCAACCCACTTCAATGATTATAAAGCTAGTAGCCAGTGAGTCCTGCTTTAATATTTATGTATCAAGCTAGCCACTGTGGACAGGAGTTTAACATGCTTTTTTTACACTGACCTATGCACACATAGTCACACAGAAACATAAATGAGCTATATGGCATGGCAAACACACTAACACATATCAAACTATCTGTGGTTGACAAGGAGAGTCTTCATACCTCTTCCTGCCTGCCTACAGAGACACAAGCCAGAACTCCTACTACTATGGAACCAGTATTTTACCTACCAAATTAGGGAAATGGTTGGCATATCTTATAGACTGCTTTCTGCAGTCCCTGCTTACTTCCCTCCTTATTTCAAAAAACCTGCCCACACAGAATAAATTAAGCCACCCCCCTCTGTCAATAGCATGCCACAAGTTCTGTGTATTCTCAGCATTTGGTTACATATAAAATTGCTGCTGTCCCACAAATCACCTCCACCCTGTCGCCTATGGCCATCCATACTGTATGGCAAGTGAACCCTCTGCACTTTATTGGCCAGAATACGGCCATTTTGTTGGTTCCCTAACTGAACCAACTCTCTGATCAGTTCAGTATGTCAATTAACCTCTGAACCTCAGCTTTCACGCCAGTTAAATGATTAGAGTAGTGCTTTTCTCAATAGTACTATAAGAGTGAAAGAATATAACATAGAAAGAATGTGATTTTCAGCCAGTTTATTCATTGACAAAGATTATTATGTGCCTGTGGACAGAGCCCAATGTGCTGAACAGCCAAACCTGGATTTCCTCTGGAACAGCAAAGCAGCAGTGAAGGAGCCAGCCAGACACACACTCTGCCTTGGTGGAGTACACATTCAAGAAGTGGAGAGTGGCAATGGCCATCTATCCCCTTAAAACGGAAAATCTGCTTTACCAGTGTGATGTAAAGAAGTGAAGGGACTGCAAGACACCTAGCACACTCCTAGCCACAGTCTTGGTGCTAATTAATTGTGACCCATTACAAAGAGGGAACTGGAAAACTCCAATCTCCGTGGGTGACTCTTTACATAGATGGTGAAGTAGACGTTGGTCCTTTCCTCCCCAAAGTTGTCAGGTCCCTCAATTTGAAAATTCAACAAGCCTCTTTGAATGTGCTAAAAGATGCTCATCTTTCCTGATTAGTTCTGTGACGTGAGGTCAATATTGCAGGGGTCAGCCAATGGGCTCCATTAGCACACTAAAATTTCTAACACCAAATAATGCACAATGAAAGGACATTTATAAGGACACAAGGCCTTATTCAATAAATGTTAGAAGTTGTTTTCTTCAGAAAACTGCAAAAGAAAACTGGAGATAATAAGTATTCCGGAAAAAAATGGAAGACGTTAGCTAGAAAATATGATTTTTACATTATTTTGAGTGAGATTTCATGTTATTTCAATTTTTGTATATGTGATTAAAGTTACCCAATCACAAGCAGTAAAAGAAAGAAATAAAATTCCAAATACTGTAAGTTTATATACTATCCAATGCATCTAATAAACCCCTTGACAAGGAAGAAAGGCATATATGAGTAAATGTATATATGTGTGTATGCATAATTTTTACCAAAACAAAACATACCTCCCACTAAATAAATGTTGAATAAATACTGAAGGAATATTGGCTTGAAGTGGGGCCTAATTTTTTTAAGCATTTTATTGGGGGCTCATACTACTTTTATCACAATGCATCTATCCATCTATTGTGTCAAGCACATTTGAACATTTGTTGCCATCATCGTTTTCAAAACATTTTTTTTCTACTTGAGCCCGTGGTATCAGCTTCTCACTTTTCCTCTCCCTCTCCAACCCTCGCTCCCTCGTAGACCCTTGATAATTTATAAATTATTACTTTTTTTTCATGTCTTACACTGACCAATGTCTCCTGTCACCCACTTTTCTGTTGTCCATCCCCCTGGAAGGGGGTTATATG
>NW_022104553.1:3103390-3108481 GCF_000313985.2 Echinops telfairi | reverse complement strand
CCCTGTGGAGATATATATAACACCCTCCCCTTGGGTGGGATAGTGTCCTGTTCCCCCGGCTACCCTGGTCTTTTTTTTTTTTTTTCTCGAAGTGGGGTCTAATTTGAAGCTGCCCAGAAACTATTATGCCTGGGTCTAGTCCTGCTGTTCTGAGAGCAGTGCATGGGCAAGGGTTTCAATGGATAGGTTTAAGACACACACTCATTTCTTAATATAAATATTAGCTCATTGTTCATGTATGCACTTTTCAATTAAAACTCAAAGTTGCTGAATGTTTAAGTTATTCACTCAACTCACTCATTGCTATCAAGTCAATTCTGACTCAGTGTCTGGTATGAGCAATGTTGAAATGAATTTGCATGTCCCTGCCTGCACAGAAGAGTTTCTAGGTGGTACAAATGGTCAATACAGTACTCTGATGCTAACAAAAGGGTTACAGGTTCAAGTCTATGCAAAAGTACCTTGGAAGAAAGACTTGGCAATCTATTTCTGAAATATCAGCCCTTGAATACCCTATAGAGTACAACTGTACTCTAACACACATGGAATTGCAATGAGTTAGAATAGACTCAATGGGAACTGTTCTGGGTTTTGGATTTTTGGTCTGAAGAACTTAAGGGCATGTGAGGGAGAACTACATGGTGATCCAGGGCCACATTCAAAGTTCGGCCTGTATGGCAGGTACAGGCTATAGGAAGCTAAGACCAGAGACAGTGGCTGGGATGTATTATTTAGTGAAACTGTCCTTTTCACTGCCCTAAGTTGTGCCATTTGGATGAAGTATTATATTCTGCAAGGAGAGGGGCAGTGAAGCATCCGTATCATGGGAAGCTAGAGGGCTCAAAGCCTTCAGTAAACGGTGGGGACTGAGAGGAGAGGGCAACTTCCTCTTTGTGCAGCTCTCCAGCTTTAAACATCATTCAACACTCTCTCTAAAGGGCCAGATCAGATAGTAATGTTTACAGTTTTATGTATTTCTGTTACAACAACTCAACTCTGTCATTGTAGAGCAGAGGAATCACAGACAAGATGTAAAAGATTCAGCAACAAGAGTCCCAATAAACCTGTTTGCATAAGCAAACAGCGGTTCAGGCACGGCCCCTCCCCTAGACCTACGCTGAATGTGACCTATGACTGTACTGGCCCTGTTCCAACCCTGTTTAGTACCATTTATTTTTACATATAAGGTATCCACACAAATAACAGTACACATACATATGTGCAGTCTGTGCCTAGGAAACTAACTCCAAGGTTTGCCCCAAACAAAAACAAACAAACAATGCACACACAGCTTTATTTGCATAAAATATGATACTGATGCTAATGGAAAGTATTGGACAGCATGATTGTGTGAAGAATTAAAAACAGAATTTCTGCATAGCACATATCTCAAGCACCTTATATCTGAGGTTCAATTCTGACTCCAATTTTTCCTTGTTGTCTGACTTTGGGCCAGGCCTGCACCTCTCTGAATTGTGTTTTTCCTTGTAAAAAGGACCCAAAATTATCACATCCTCTTAGTCGTGAGTAAAGCCTCATCCTCAGCCTTCCTCTTTCTTATTTTTTTTACTAACAAACCCTTACACCCACACTGTCACCACCCTCCTCCTCCCCTGCTCCTCCCCACCAATCCTCCCCTTCTAATACAGCTATTCTGATTGAGGCTAAATTCCCAATGGTCCTGGCGTAGTGCTTTCTTCAGAAGGGGCTGCATAACCTTCAGGGGACTGCAGTTGCTTAAAAACAAGAACAAAACCAAACAGCACAAAGTAAAAGCACACTGTGTTTGTCCATGTTTGTTGTTAAAAGTTGCCCACTGGTCCTTTCACTGAGAGGTTTAGTTTCGTTCTTCATGTCTCCTAGCAGTTCTTGGCAATTCCGTCTATATACCAGCATGCCACCCTTTACTCACTCTTGTGGATAGACTGTGAGATTACCGGGCCCATGGTACTTTTGACATGCAACCAAATAGCTTCTGTCTCCTGAGTATTTTTCCAAGACAGGACAGGATGACAAAGCAATGACGTCACAACCAAAAGCCACCAGCCCCTCCACTTCCGGTTTCTCTATTCCTAACAGACTCATGATTCATATCAGCTTCAGTGGTTGACTCCACAATCATTTTGCTGTCCCACAGACACTTGGACTCAAAGAAGGTGAGAACTAAATGTAATTAAAACATAAAGGCCCACTATTGAATTGGATGGTACGTGGAATCTGTGCCAATAAAACTGTAAAAAAAGAGAGAGAGCAGTGAAATGCAAGTCTAGAAAAGTGGACTCTACCCTAATTTCTGCTGCTGACTGTCTCTGTAAACCTGAGCAATTCTCAGAACTGTTTTCCTATAAAATGAGAAGATTGGATTACATGGACATCCACTCAAGTCTTTGCACTCCTCCACTCAATTTCTGGATTTCCCAATTAATAACACGTCAGACAATATTACTTATTAGTCATTGAACTGCCTCCTCAGTGTCTAGTAGAAATTTTGGAACTATGATATAGTATGTATAAAATCTTTCACAGCTTAAATTTTTTTGCCGCTTGTTTTTAAAATAAAAACAATTTGTTCTTTCTGTGTAAAACAAAGTACATAAGACCATCTATCCCAGCAGAAATGGGGCACATGTTCCCCAGTCTTAAAAGAAAGCATTCTATCTGGCTTTGTTTGCGGTTGCTGACTATGCCCTGGGATTTTAGAATCAGACAGCTGTGATCTCAGCTTTAAAGCTTATCCTCACTTCTTGTTGTTGGTGAGGTTTTCAGTTGTGGTGGTAATGTAGATTGTGTGGGTATCTGTTAGGCACATACAGAGCATATGCATACTCTGTTTCCCCGAAAGTAAGGCATCCCCCGAAAATAAGACCTACTTACAGTTTTGCCTCTCGCTGAAATATAAGGCATTCCCCGTGAAAATAAGGCCTCCCTGAAAATAAGGCCCCTCGAAGCTACCATAACTCTGGACTCTGGCCTGTAGCGGCAGGCGCCACCATGTAGTTCACTGTTGGCCGCAGCGCAGCCAGAGCAGACAGGAAGTGTGAGGTCTCTTTTAATAAAACAATAAGCAATAAATGTGTACCGTATTCTTCTTCATGGAAAAATACGACATCCCCTAAAAATAAGACCTAGCGCATCTTTGGGAGCAAAAATTAATATAAGACACTGTCTTATTTTGGGGGAAACAGGGTAGTAAAGAAGGCATTCATAAAAGTTAAGCCCGTCCTACTGTTACAAACATATACAACACTTTGTGATTGGGTTTGGTGATTCTCTTTGGCAGTATTTCTCCCTTGTGTCTTTCTCCCTCTGCATCTTATCATCCCTCCTGTGGTAGTTACATAATGTCCAGTCAACTTGTGAAGGGATGGAGTCTAGCCTGTCAATCAAGTCACAGCTTGATGACCTCATTTGGAGGCGCAAAGGAGATAAATAGCTCACTGGAGGGCAGACACGCTGCTTCGTATTCCTGTTGACAAGCCACATGGTGCTATGTTGATGGATCCAGAGCCCTGGAGCTGGAGGAGTTTTGTGGAGACCCATGCCAGTGGTGAGATGCTTCCACCACCACTGGATCCATGAGACTCT
Organism: Echinops telfairi; assembly: GCF_000313985.2. Taxonomy (NCBI): domain Eukaryota; kingdom Metazoa; phylum Chordata; class Mammalia; order Afrosoricida; family Tenrecidae; genus Echinops; species Echinops telfairi. The sequence continues at coordinate 3,104,896 of NW_022104553.1, read as the reverse complement.
CCACCCACTGGCCTGTGATCTTCCTGAATTCGGCATCATTGCATGGGTTGTGTGAGTCTGAAGAGGAATTTATAGAATACTATCGGATATATGGGCTAATATTGGATTTATGGACTTGATCTGGACTGGGTTGGGATGTTTTCTTAATACACAATTGCTTTTTTATATAAAGCTCTTTCTTATACACATATTAGTGTCTATGAGTTTTGTTTCTCTCATCAACCCAGACTCATACACCTACCCTGGAGTAAAAGTGTTGACAGAAAAAGTAAAAGTTTTTGTTTTTTGTATGGGAGACTGTGCAATATATAGAGAGAGACTACAAGTTGTGTACTGTAAAGCCAGAATGCAACTTGAGAAGAGTAGAAAATAAAAAAGAACATTGAAAAGGTACATATATGCAAGCTGTGAGAGAAATTTAGAGCAATTAAGACTTCATAGCAATTTTCATAAATCTTTAAAAGACCTAAATTTTTCTTCTTTAAATTATGCAGTAAAACATTTCACAATACATTTTAATATATAGAAGTCAATAGATAATTTGTGTCAAATGTTTCAGAAGTAAGTTTGACTCCAAGCGTCTTCATAAGAAAACCTCGAACTTTTAAGTATTTCTGTGTCTGGGTGGAGAAGTTGTGCCATCACTTAAGATGACTGGAACATTTCAATTTTAATAAATGAATTTGAACCCTGCAGACTTCTTTTATGCTTCAGAACATTTGAATCTCTATCGTATCAAACTCACTAGCAGTCAGTCAATCATGACTCATAGCAACCCTGTAGTACAGAATGGAAGTTCTCCTGTAGGTTTCTGTGGTTTATAATTCACAAATCATACAATGCCTTAGCTCAATCATCTTAAGAAGAGTTGTACAATCATCACCACGATCCATTTTAGAACATTTCTATTCTTGGGACGCATGCTTTTTGCTCCGCATTTCTTCACAAGCATATACAAGAAAACATATAAAAAAGAAAAAGAAACTAACTTTTCTTGGTTACATTGCCCTTGCTGAGTCTCTACCAGGCCTCTCACACCCTCCCGCCTCCCCCTCTCCATGTCCCCCCGGAACCATTGGTCCCATTGTTTTCTCCTCCAGACTGTTCATCCAGCCTGTCTTATCTAGATAGATCTGTAGAGATAATAATATGCACCAAAAAACAAGGCATAGCAAGACAGGCAACGAATGAGAGCACAGCAATGACAACAAAAAAGAAAACACATGGTCCATAAAAGAATAAATTAATTAAAAGAAAAAAAAAGAAAGAGAAAGAATTTTAAAAAGAAAGAAAAACCTGTATATAGATCAAGGTCTGATTTTTGAACTCTAGGAGTATCCTCCAGCCAAGTCCAATGGGGTGCCACACTCTGGCCCCAGAGTGTAGCCTCGGGAGCTCCACGCCCTGCTCCCCATGTTGCTCTGCTGCAGGCCTTTAGTGTTTTGCATCGGTGTCGAGGGGTCAGTCTGGGTCAGTCCCGACACTAAGTCTCCAGTGTTGTCCCCC
>NW_022104553.1:3099785-3101236 GCF_000313985.2 Echinops telfairi | reverse complement strand
CTCAAGTAGAAGGCAAATATTTTGAGAATGATGATGGCTACAAATATGCTTGACACAATGGATGTTTATATGGATTATGATAAGAATTATACGAGCCCCCAATAAAATGATTTTAAAAAGAGAAACTAACAACAATAACAGAGAAAAACCTCAATTAAAAATAAAAACAGAAAATAGTAAAAACTAGAACAAATTTAAAATGGATCAAAAAGGTGTTCAAGTGATAAAGTACTGAATTTTAACCCAACTGCCTCTGCCACTTTCCAGTGCAGGCTGCGTGATTGCACTCGCATGATTGCAAGGCTGTTCGTATCCTTGGCCTATGGTCAAAGGGAATTCACCAGAGGCTCAATCTACGCACATTTCTCCTTCACTTTTTTGTTATTGTTATTGAATAACAATTGAATTGTTATTTAAATTCTATCCCATTGACTAAATTGATAACATGACGTTATCAATAAAATTACCTTGTTACCCAGGTGGGTAAATTGAAAATTGAAGCTAATTTAAATTGGGTCAAAAGGAAGATCAAATGCTGACATATTACATTTTAGCCTAACTACATGTACTGTAATGCACTTCACAATGCTTTCTGGTTGATAGCAGAACTATTCACATCTTTCAACTATGATCAGAGGGTGTTCACCAGAGGCTTAATCCATGTGTGCACCCTGGAAATTTATTTTGGGTTTCCACTGTCATCCATAGCTTTTTACAAACCAATTGTTCACAATTTAAGCTCTGACACCAGTCAATCCTTGGATCACAAAGATTGGTGTACTTCTTCCATGTGGATTTATTTGATGTGTCACTTCCTTGTGCTGTTTCTTTGAAGACAAGCCTTTATTTCATAATGCCAGATACTAGTCTTTCTGGTAGCTGGGCAGCATCTAGTTCTTCACCACAATCTGCTATGGTACCCATAGCTATGGCACCGTTTGCTATGGTACCCATATCTTTAGTGATCTCTTCATGAGGACAAACTCAAGTAGGACAATGTCATAAGAACTAATTGGTTTTAGATTGGAGCTAGAATTAAGCCCCAACTCCATTATTCTATCTATCTGTGGTGTGTGTGTGTGTGTGTGTATCACATACATTGTAGAGCTATCATTAACATTTTGTTAGAGAACATTATCAATCATCCACCTGGGCAACAAGGTAATTTTATTGATAATGTCATGTTATTAATTTTGTCAATGGTATAGAATTTAAAACATTGTTGAGAAAAGGAAATTATACAAATATAGGCTGGCTACAAACTGCAACACGACTTGTAGACTTGTACAGATTAAACTCTTAAGTAACTGGACATTATTTACACAAACTGTGGGGGTTGTTAGTAGGGGGAAACTTTTTTTTTTAGTCATTTTATTATCACAACCCATACGCACATCAATTGTGTAAAGCACATTTATACATTCATTGCCCTCATCATTCTCAAAACATTT
>NW_022104553.1:3090314-3098523 GCF_000313985.2 Echinops telfairi | reverse complement strand
GTGCAGCAGATTTACCTAATGCAACACATCTTTTGATCTCTTGACTGCTGCTTCCATGAGAATTGATTGTGGATCCAAGCAAGAAAAAAATCCTTGACAACATTTTCTCCATTTACATGATGTGCCTATCAATCCAGTTGTGAGAATTTTGGTCTTCTTTACATTGAGTTGTGATCCATACTGAAGGCTGCAATCCTTGATCATCGTCGGCAAATACTTCAAGTCCTCTTAACTTTCAGCAAGTAAAGTTGTAAACTGCACATCCCAGATTGTTAAAAAGTCTTCCTCCAATACTGATGCCACATTGTTCTTCATATAATTCAGCTTCTGTGATGATTTGCTCAGCATACAGATTGAATAAGTCTGGATACAACTTAATAAAAAATGACATAACTCTGATGCACACTTTTCCTAGTTTTAAACTATGTTGTATTCCCTTGTTCTATTCCTACAACTGCCTCTTGATCCACGTACCAGTTCTCCAAAGCACAATGAAATGTTTTGGAATTCTCAATCTTAAGGTTATCCATAGTTTGTTATGATCCACACAGTCAAATGCCTTGACACAGTCAAAAAAACACAAGTAAGCATCTTTCTGATATTCTCTGTTTTGAGCCACGAACCATCTTAACATCAGCAATGATATCCCTTATTCCATGCCGTCTTCTAAATCCAGCCTAAACCTCCATCAGCTCCCTGTCTATGTAAACTTTGTTGGATGACATTCAGCAAAAATTTACTTGCATGTGATATCAGTGATATTCTATGATTTGAGCTTTCTCTTGGGTCATCTTTCTTTGGAGAGGGTACAAATATGGATCTCTTCCAGTCAGTTGAGCAAGTAGCTGTTTTCCAATTTTTTTGGCATAGGTGCTTCTAATTTTTCATCAGCTTTTAAAAACATTTCAATTGATATCCCATCATCAATTCCTCAAGCCTTGGTTTTTGGCTAATACTGTCAGTGCAGCTTGAACTTCTTCCTTCTGCACCACTGGCTTTTGCTCATATGCCACCTGTGTTAGACTGGGACAACTAGAGAAACAAATCCAGGGACACTCATGTATGTGTAAGAGAGAGCTTTATATCAAAGAGCAATTGTATATTGAGTAAACAGTCCAGCCCAGTCCAGATCAAGTCCATAAGTCTGATTAGCCCATTTATCCAAAAATTCCTCTTTAGATTCATTCAGCACATGCAATGATATCGAAAGCGGGGAGATCACAGACCAGTGGGTGAAAAGTCTTGTGGATCCAATGACAGTGGAAGCATCTCAATGCTGGCATGGGTCTCCCAGTGGCTCCTCCAGCTCTCTGTGTATGTGACTCTTTAACAAGAAGGTGAAGCGAAGAGACAGTGTGGCCCACCCCCAGGAAGAAAGAGGAAGTTCCTAGAATCCTCATGAAGCCACACCCACAATGACACATCATCAGGCTGTGACCTGATTGACAGGCTAGACACCACCCCTACACTTATTTATCAAGTTGACATGAAATTATGTAAGTACCACACCACCTCTCAAAGTGATTGAATGTCAGCTTTTTGTTATAGTTCATTTTGATATAGTTACTGTGTATTCTTCCCATATTCTCTTGATGCTTCCTGTATCATTCAATATTTATTCCCATAAAGTCTTCCAAGATTGATACTTGAGCCTTGAAAATTTTCTTGAGTTTTGGTTTTCATACTCGAGTTCTTTACATATTTCATTATAATATTTGACTTGGTCTTCTTGTGCTGTCCTTTGAAGTTTTCTATTGAACCCTTGACTGTATCCTGTCTTCCATTTGCTTTAACTGTTTCATGATGGAGAGCAAGTATCAGGTCTCTTCTGACACCCACTTTGATCTTTGCTTTCTTGCTTGTCTTTTTAATGACCTTTTGTTTTCTTCATGAATGATGGTCTTGATGTCCTCCCACAGCTCATCAGTTCTTTTGTCATTAGCGTTCAATACATTAAATTTCTCTTTGAGATGTTCTCAAAATTCAGACAGCACATATTCAATGTCGTATTTTGGCTCCTGTGGACTTGGTTTAGTTTTCTTCAGTTTTCACCTGCTCTTACATAGGAGAATTATGATCTGCTCCACAGTCAGCCCCTGGCCTGGTTTTAGCTGCTGATATTGAGCTTCTCCATCATCTCTTTTCACAGATGTATTTAATTTGATTTCTGTATATTTCATCGACAGAAGTCCATGTATATAGCCATCTTCTGTATTGTTGAACAAAGATATTTTTTATGAACAAGTTGTTTAGCTTAAAAAATTCTGTCATGTGATTTCTAGCTTCCTTTCTGTCACCAGGTCCATATTTTCCAACAACTGTTTTTTCCTTTTTTCCCAACTTTTGCATTCTAATCACCAATAATTATCATTGCATATTGATTGCATGTTTGCTCCATTTCAGACTGAGGTCATTGGTAGAATTCTTATTTTTTTAAATTTTGTAGCAGATTTTTGCCAGCATATCTGATAATCCCATCTGCTTCTTCTTTTCTTTAAAAAAATCATTTTATTGGGGGCTCATACAACTCTTATCACAATCATTTGTAGAATTCTTCAATTCCTTGATTATTAACTTTCATTGTTGGTGCATACATTTGAATAATGGTTATGCTTTATTTACTTAGATTTTCTTGAAGATGGATAAATATAATCCTATCACACACCGCATTGTATTTCATGATTGATTTTCAAATGTCCTTTTTGACAATAAATGCCACATCATTCCTTTTATTATGTTGTTCCCAGGATAGTACCATAAATCATATGATTTTCTGATCCATATAGCCCAAAACAGTCCATTCCAGCTTACTATTGCGTAAGATATAAATAGTCATGCATTCCATTTTCATTTCTGACTGCTTCTCATTTTCCTGCCTTCATGCTTCCCACATTCCAATTTCTGATCATTAGCAGATTTTTGCAGCTGTTTCTCCTTACACTGAGTCATGGCCAATCCGAAAATGGAGAGACAGGAGCTCACTCCCACAGGCTTTACTACATTCACATGACCCTCTACAATTCCACTCTGAGAAAGCAGCTCCTCCCCAGTCACATTTCCAAGGCCCTGCCACCCAAGGGTCCCATTCTCTGGCACTATCTGCAACTATGTTTGGCTTTTTTCCATTATGTCTTCAGTACCTGACAGTGTTGCAAATCTATGCATAAGCTTTTCAGCAGCTACTTCCTTTGAAATGGGCAGCCGCTTCCTTGTCTGTTCTTAGTCTGCAAGTCCTGTTAAGACCTAATCACTTTGGATGACCCTGCTGGCACTTGAAATACCCCTGACGTCGCTTCCGACATCACAGCAATACACAAGCCACTACAGAGCTACAAACTGTCAGACAAGTGGTGGTGTGAAGTGATCCTTGGATAAATTTCCAGGTTTATGTAATTTGCACTGTTTAAGTATATCTTTGAATCAGAGGACATGTTATATAGTACAACATAATAAAGCCAGTGGGCATTATTTCCTCTGTTTCAGGCTAATACTACATTAAAATATACATATTTTTGGTTGGTGAGCTGAGTGAGGTGATATATTATATATGTTCTGTATCTCAAAAACTAGAGCTAATTATAACAACCAAAATATATTTAAAAATATAAAATTTGCAATGTTTTTTAAATGTAACCAAATTGTCACATTCATCCATGGATTTATAATACAAAAATAAAATATGCACTTTTCATCTTATTTTATTAAATTAAAAAAAACTGAAAACCTAAAAAAAATCAAAAACTAGAGCTAATAGTGGAAAACTAATGCCGTTTGTTTAGAACCAGCAGGTCAAATATACTCAGAAACAAGTCTAACATTTGAGGCACCAAAATGTGTATTGGCCAGTCTTCTCTGTTTTTATCTCAAAGGTAATTAGCTTAAAGCATAACCTATATTGATTATGATTGATCATATCTCATTCACATAATATAACAAAGAAATTCCTCTTCTCAAAAGGGACCACATCCCCAGGCATGGAGGTTTACAACTTACATCACATGGGATAGAGTGTAGAATACAATTTCTTCTGTAAAGTCAGTATTTTAATATGAAATCTATAGTAGGAGAAACCTCTACTGGATGCACCATGTAAATAAAAGGTCACATTTCTGAAAGGAAGGAGCCTGGGGTTGGTCCTAAGCAGTGATCACTATTGCTTTGCTCTATAAGCCTGTCATTTGGACTACCATTTAGGCACTTGATACACATGCTGTGTCCATTACCAAATGCGCAGGCACTGGGTAGCCTTCCACTACTTTAGCATGTCATGTCTTGTTCTTTAAGGAGCCTTGGTGGTACAGTAGGTTAAGCACCATTCCACAGGAAAAAGATCAGTCTATCAGCACCTATGAGGACTTAACAGTCTCCAAAACTCCATGGGCAGTTCAACTCTGTTCTATTGGGTCACTAGGAGTTGGAATTAACTAGATAGCAGTGGGTGTGGTTTACTTTGCGGGGGGGGTCTTGCTCTGTGGGAGCCTTAGGGCTGCTAGTTGAAAGGCCAGTGGTTTGAAACTATCCGCTACTCAGCAGGAAAAATACATCTGATTCAATAAAGATTTACAGATGTTGAAGCCCTATGAGGTAGTTCTGCTCTGTGTTATAGGGTTAAAATCAAACTTATGAGTTGAAATCAACTATACAGAGGTGGGCTGGTGTTTTGGTTTTGGTCTTGTTCTGTAGGTGTCCGGGTCAATCCCAGACAGAGTCTTTAACTCTGAGGTTGCAAGTTCAAAGCCTACATGAATTAGCCAGGTCATACCAACAAATGTGATAGTGGGCAACCAGTGGACAACCGGAGATAAAGGGGCAACTGCTGTGTTCCTCTGGCCTGTGGGGACACAAGATCAGTTTTCTAGGAAAAGCAAGAGATCTTGATTCTTATGTGAAATCTCCCAGTTTTTAAGTGACATGTAGAAAAATATTTATAACACTGCACAGCCCAAATAAAAGGCATATTTGCAGGTCAGATGCAGCCTGTGAGCCTTGGGCTTTGACCTCTGCTCCAACAAAAATTATTTCCAGGAACACAAAGGCTGAGTTTGACAACAGTATTGCTCAACATACAAACTGAATAAGTATGATGAAAGGATACACCACTGATACACACCTTTCCTGATTTTTAAAAAATGTTTTATTGGGGATTCTTACAGCTCTTATAACAATCCATACATACATACATTGTATCAGGCACACTTGTACATATGTTGCCATCATCATTTTTGAAACACGTTCTTTCTCTTTGAGCCCTTGGTATCAACTTCTCATTTTTTTCCCCTTCCCCACCCTCCCTCCCTCATGAACCCTTCATAATTTATAAATTATTATTATTTTTTGTGTCTTACACCAACCGCTGTCTCCCTTCACTCACTTTTCTGTTGTTTACACACACACACACACACACACACACACACCACACGCACACACACGGGACTGGTGGTGTTATATGTCATTTGATCATTGTGCTCGGTTTCCCCTTTCTCCCTCCACCTTCCCCCTACTCTCCTGGTATCGCTACTCTCATTATTGATCCTTTGGGGTTTTTCATTCCTGGATTCCCTGTGTTGCAAGCTCTTATCTGTACCAGTGTACATGCTCTGGTCTAGCCGGAGCTTTCCTGATTTTAAGCCTTGCAGTATCCCCCTTTTTCTGTTCCAAGGACTGCCTCTTGGTCTTGCATGGGTTCCACATGAGTGGGCGCAATGAAATATTCTCAAAATTGAATAAAGGGATGCACTTAGTTTGAATTGAGAGAGATATATTTCTGAGGTTAAGTTGTGCCTAAGTAACTTCTTTGATGATGGCTGTCAGCTGAGTTCTTAGCTGTCAACTGCGTCACTTTCACGTGGCCTAGCCTTCTGCAAAGAATACCTGCCGCAGAGGAATTAAAACTTACACCGTTGGTGAGGGGTCCAACAGTGAGCATACCAGGGAGCAAAACAAGAACTTCAGGATTTTTTTTCATTCTAGCATTCTTTTGACTACAACCACGTCACAGCCCAACAGCAGGCGCTAGACCCCATCTCTCAATGAGAAACTGTTCAAAAATTGGGAGGCCATGTGCTAAAACCACAGCAAAGGTTAAAAGATCATTAACCATCTTGGAATTGGAATGGCTTCCAGGAAGATATTTAATGACAATTATAATCCAGGCATTTATTATTTGTCACTATAAATGAAAACATGAAATCTCCTGAGATTTGATAGTTCATTTATGAAAGACATGTAGTAGAGATTTTTCCATTTTTAATAAAAATTCTAAAAATATGTCATTATCAACCCTCTAGTTCTGAAGCTGAAACTTTAAAAAAATTAGTAATAAATTATTTTTATCCATTTTCCTATAGGAAAGATTGAAAATTAGTTTTTTATTCTCTCCCTAGAAAGCATTATAAAATTGTTAACATATGACGCTTATAAAGAATATGCTTCCCAAGAAAATGCAGGTGTTTCAGACAATTATATCATCCTATGACTTTTTTTAATACCAGTGAGTTTCAGAAAGTTCATGAAAAAATCCATTATCATTTAATTCTATTTTACTACTATTTGGAAATAGTAGGGGAAAAACTATTTGGATCCCAATCATAATATTATGGACACAAAGTAGTAATAAGAGAAGGAGTGATAGAGTCCAGGGAAACTTCATGTGGGACAACAAACGTCAGTTGAGCTCTGAGGGTGGGGTAGAATTTCAGCAAGTGCAAGTGGGGGAAGGTCAGAGCACAGTCAATCCTATTATCAGTTCTACTTGACTCAGTTCTAGTTGGCCCATCCTCCATTCTGATTGGTCAGTGTCCTGCAATAGCAGTTGGTAAAAGTTTTGCTTGCCATCCTGGCAGTTAGAAGAAACAGTACTTACCATCCTGGCTGTTAGAAGGAACAGTGTTAATAAAGGCACTTAAAAGAGATCATCTGGACCCATTTATCAAAAGGTAGGAAGCTAAACTGGCTAGAGGATAGATGAGGCCAATTATGGTAGTACATCTATTTCACTACACTTTAGGCAATTGTGAAGGATGATGGATGTCATGTGCAGGAGTTTATACATAAATCATACAAGCAATGGAAAATAATACCTTGGTAAAATAATGATGAAGATTTTTGATGTAGTTTAGGAAGTTTACTGCAGTAGGAGAGTGGAAATAGGGTGAGAGTAGACACCATTTAGAGAGTGGTTTGTGTGGATATCATTTTATTTTGGTGGGTGGTGGGAGGGGCACTTATGCATATATCATGTTAAACAGCTGACCTTTCAGATTGCAGCCAAATGCTTAACTAATATGCCACCAGGGCTCCTTAGCCAGCTTTACGTTGGAGTGTATATCCTCAAACAGCATCTCCCTTGAAGTGCCTGGCTTTCATGAAATAACAGTGGCTGGTATGGCAGATGGAACCTCTGGACACACGAATGCAAGACTGTTAGCAGCCTATGAAACAGCCATCAGCCAATGGGAGTGGAAGCTCTTAGGTAGATGCTTTGCCTTTTTTCCTCACCCTAAAGTTTGGTGATACATTTTGTAGAGCTTTTAAAAGGTTCTCTAAGAGCAAGTAGTCACTTCTAAGGATGGCTTCCAAGGTTATATTGACTCTTCAAGCCCAAATATATTACCGATATATAAGCCTTTGTCCATGCTTCCCTTTGGGACAACAAGAGTAAGACAGTCCAGCACTGTTTCTTCTGGTTCTTTTGAAGCCACAATGGTCGAATTTCACATAGTGTTCTGCCCCCATAAGGGGCATTAAACCCTCAGGACTCACTAGTCTATGGTTTAATAATAAGGTGACCAGACGTCCCGTTTTTGGCGGGACAGTCCAGATTTTTGGCGTTTTAAAAAAGTCCCAATTTTTGGAAAGGATGCACAACAAGCTAGGAAATGGACTCACTAGTCTATGTTTAATAACTAATACCTCCTTTCAGATGTTCTAATATTCTTAAATGAGTTTGCAGAATTGACTTAATCCCATATAGTCAGCAACAGTTATGAGCTTATGCAGAGATTAACATTCTGGAAAGAAAACGAAGATGAAGTGAGTCATAAGACTTGTATTTGTCGATGGCGAGGAGGGTATATGAGGCCTGGTAGTGCTTGATCAAGGACAATGTAACAGAGGAATTACTGAAACCCAAATGAAGGCTGAGCATGATAGTGGGACAAGAGGAAAGTAAAAGGAAATAGAGGAAAGAACTAGGAGGCAAAGGGCATTT
>NW_022104553.1:3085492-3087651 GCF_000313985.2 Echinops telfairi | reverse complement strand
ACCTCTCATGCTCTTTATGACTTTACTATAACCTTTACTTATTATCGCTGTACAATTGCGCCTACCAGGCCTGTGATGATTTGTGGGGGACCCTCTCCTGAACCCCACAAACCTGAGTGACCAAGGGCAACCCTCCTGAGTTTTCATTTTCCATCTGTAAAAGTGGGATATTACTAATTGCCTGCCTTTACAGTTCTTAAACTCTGTGTGGTGAACTTTGCTCATTTGAGCACTTAATTTCCATTCCCCTTTTTTGTTCATTCTATCCCAAATTTTGTTTGGATGTTCACCTTTTCCTCTATGCATCTCATGTACTTCGGGGAAGTGTCCCAGTCCCCCAACTCCAGAGTAGGCTCCGACTAGCTTAATCTAAAGAAAAAGTATTCCTGGCCACAGTGACTTGAAAAAGCAAGATAAATTTTATTTGCAGAAACTCCCTCTCTCTGAGTAAACAATTAAAATAACACTTTCTCTTCATCTTGGAATGAATGAGACAGCTTGTAGGCATTGGAAATTGCTAGAAATTATCTTGGACTCTAAAGAGTCAACCCAAGGATAAAGAACTGAGTGTGAGATTACTGAACTTCTGATTCAAGCCATATCCAGAGCCCACATGATCGCTAGTCTTTCAGCAAGCGACTTATGAAATATCTTTAAGCCAGTTTCTCTTACCTGATCAAAAAGACCCCTAACAACTAGTATGCTATATATACAAGCTTTTTATTTCTTTAATTTTTTCCCCAAACCATTTTATTAGGAGCTACTCTAGACATCATACCATTCTATCGTTCAATCACATCATGCAAATTACTATGAAAACATTAGTTTTTATTACTGCTAAACAGTCTTGAAAACCCAAATGGGGTCGCTATGAGTTAGAATTCATTCAATGACAGTGAGTTCTTTTTTAGTTAGTAAGAATATCTAGGTAAATGGAGAAGGTAGAGAAAATTTTCCAGCTTTTAATTTAATACTAGTGTCTACTTTTAGAGGGGAAACCAGATTACTTGTAGTATATGCAGAAATAGATCTTGGCTAAATTATCTACAAACATAAAAAGAAACACACACAATATCTACAAAACGCAGTTGCTCTTCACAAACCATATTAAACTCATATGTCATAAAAGAAAAACTCAAATTTAAGTTAAGCAATAAAAATACAAAAATTTCTCTATAGAAAAATTAGCACTATAAACAAAGACAAAAAATGAAGGAAATAGCTAGAGTTTATATTACCATGACAGATCAAGGGTTGATATTCATAATATATAGTTTCTATAAATCAATAAGAAAAGAAACAATTCTACACAATATAAATATAGGTCAAATATTCGACTTGAAATTTAAAGAACAGTGTTGATCTTTACTTAAAATCAAAGAAACTCAAGGACTATCATGTTGAAAAAGGTTACTAATTTTAATAACTAAAATACAGTAAATGCCAGTCATTTAAGATATCGCTCTCTCTTTCTCACACACACACACACACATACACATATTTTATTGTGAATTGGGTGAAGGTTTGTGAACACATCATCACTTTTATACATTCACCAATTCATACACATTATGGTTCATCTCATTCATTGCAATCGCCACAGTGTAACATCCTTATCCCATTTCCTCACAATGCTTCCAGTTTACATTCTTCATTATTTTCTAGCCCTTCTTAACTTTGTCCTTGGGTAGAAGCTACCTTTTTGATGGTGTTAGTGTTTTTGTTCCCTTTATAGACCTATTATTTACCTGAAAATCAATTCCAGACTCGGAGTGGGGCTCAAGGCTATCTATAAGCTCTGGGGCTCTATCAGTCTCTATTCCGTTGGTCAGCCTGGTTACTTTGACTTTTGTTGCTTCTCTCTCTGGCATTCTACGCAGGACCTTGCAATGCAATGCCTTTCAGAGAAGTAGTGGTCAGGCATCACCTAGTTCTAGTCTCAGGGACATGGAGAGTGTTATTGATGTGGTCTCTTATAGTCCATTGAACTAATTGTTTCCAGGTATTTCCAATTTTTATCCCTCTTGTTTCCTCTGGTCCAATGGTTTTCAACCTTCCGAATGCCCCGGCCCTTCCTGTTGTGGTGACCCCCAACCATAAAATTATTTTCCTTGCTACTTCATAACTGTAATTTTGTTATGAATCAGGCAACCCCTGTG
>NW_022104553.1:3081527-3085392 GCF_000313985.2 Echinops telfairi | reverse complement strand
TTTTGTTATGAATCAGGCAACCCCTGTGAAAGGGTCGTTCAGCCCCCAAGGGGGTCGAAACCCACAGGTTGAGAACCACTGTTCTAGTTGGAGATAGAGAGAGAGAAAACTAGTTGCACTTTAGATGGCCACTCATAAACTATTAAGCCCCTAGTCACTATGTTGAAATAGGATGTAGAACATTTTCTATGTGTTGTTGTTGCTAGGTGTTGTGTTGGTCCCTTCAAGTTGGTTCAAACTATGGTCACTCATAGTGATCTTATGCACAACAGAATGAAACACTGCATGGTCCTCATAATTGGTCCTATGCTTGAGCCCATAGATGTAGCCACTATGTCAGTCCATATTGTTGAGGGCCTTGCTCTCGTTCACTGCCCCTCTACTTTACCAAACATGATGTCCTTCTCCAAGGAGTGGTCTTTCCTGATAAAATGTCCAGAGTATGTGAAACTAAGTCTCGCCATTCTTGCTTCTAAGTACAATACTTCTTCTAAGACAGATTTGTTGTTCTTTTGGCAGTTCATGGTACATTCAATATTCTTCACCAGCATCATAATTCAAATGCATTAGTTCTCCACTTTTGTTTATTCAATGTCCAGCTTTCACATGCATATGAGGTCATTGAAAATGCCATGGGTTGGGTTAGGCACACCTTAGTCCTCAAAGTAGCCTCTCTGCCTTCCAACACTCTAAAGAAATCTTGGGCAGTAGATTTACCCAATGCATTGTTTGCTCTCTTGACTGTTGTTTCCCTGAACTTTGATTGTGCATCCAAGCTAGACAAAATCCTTGACAACTTCAGTATTTTCTCATCTGCCTATAGAAGGCTGTTCATAAGTCTTCCTCAAGCCTGATGCCGCATTCTTCTTCATATAATCCATCTTATATCATGATTTGCTCAGCATACAGATTGAATAAGTATGGTGAGAGGATACAACTGTGACATGTGCACACCTTACTGAAATTAAACCATGCAGTAGTCCCTTGTTCTGTTTGCACAACTGCCTCTTGATCCATGTACAGGTTCTGCATGAGGCACAATGAAGTATTCTGGAATTCCCATTCTTCTCAAGGCTATCTATGGTTTGTATGATCCACACAGATAGCCATTAAAACACAATGAGCCAACACCCATCTGATATCAGCAATGATATTCCTTTGGTCCATGTTTTCTTTTGAATCTAGCCTGAACCTCAAGAAGACCATCTGCAACTGCTGTTGGATAATCTATAGCAAAATTTTATTTGCATGCGCTATTTCCCCCCAACATATCTTTCTTCTTATGCAGTCTAAGCTGAGAATGCCACGTAAGGGAGTCACTGTGAAATGCAGCAATTTAATTTTTCTCCAATCCAAATAAGAAACAAACTAGTATGATGTCATGTTTACTAACTTTTGAAAGTTTACAGCAGTTAAAGTATTTTTCCTCCAAAAATGAAAGTTTAAAAAAGTCATTTGTTTTTTCCATAAAATACAAGAGCAACCAATTTTCACTATCAAGTAAAAGTAAAAACTGTGATTCTTTTTTTTTAATTAGTCCATAGGCTGCTGCCCTGACACCATGACAAACCAAAGTGTAGGGTTGGGCATGGTTGTGTTTCAGTTTTTGTTTCAATATCCATTGCTCATGGAGTTAAGTTCTGAGAATGTTCCCATTTTAAGGTAGGGATCTGTTTTGATTCCAGGATGGGTATGCTCCTTGGGTTGGATGCTGGAGGGTGAGGCACAGTTTTCCGGGTGCATATTGACTACCTACTAGTCTTTACACTCAAAAAATAAACTCATTGTCTCTTCTTTGGTATTCCATTCCTGGAAATCTACTTGGTACCGTAAGATACCTCCAACTCCAGCAAATCCTTCGATAATCTGGGATCCTGCTTGTGACTTATCTGACAATTTCCAATATAGCTCTGATTTTTTTGTAGTTAGCAAACCATTCCAGTCGTGGCATGCTTTCAATCAGCTCATGTTCCTGTCCTGTCCCTTTGTCTGTGAGATTTATCCTTCTCTTGTTCTGGAGTTAGAGAATTTTCTGTGTCTTGGCAATGAAAAACGTAGCTCATTATATCCAAATTTCCATAGACTATTAGACACTCGATAGCTCCCATTTCCAAAACCTTTAGTGTATTTTCAACTCCAAAACAGTACTTGCCCATGTCCTGGCTGATTTCATCAAAATCTTTTCATATTTCTTCTCGTAAAAAAAAAAATTCTTCTCGTGAATGATTATCACATCGGAGAGGACTTCAGCAGATAATCCAATAGCTTGGTTGAATCCATTTTCACCACCATAGGAGATGTCAACTAATTTTAAAACTTTTGATTGCAACTTCCGATCAAATATATCCAACTGGTTTATTTCAGTTTTAAAGTCAGCTGATCCAGCTAAAACATTCACTTTGTCCCCAGAAATAAATAGCTGCACAGCAGTCTCGGCTACTTTCCAAACATAATTATGTCGTTTTTACATTCTTAAATGGGCAAATCGCTAAGCAAATTGGCATCCAAGGGAAGATTCACAGTGAATTTGTGCAGGACTTCTCTTGGAGTGTGCCAAAAGCACACCACTCCATCTATTACAATGAAACCAAACTATCATCTGAAAGTAGCCCTGTATGGAATTTGTCACACAAATACAAAGACGTGTATTCATTGCTTTGAAAGGCTCAAAGTCCATGTCGACTTACTTTTCCTTTCCTTCTTCTCTTAGAATTGCTCCACAGTAAGCAACTAGACCATGTGGAGTACTGCGTTAAAAAGTTTGAGTCTTTGTTGTACAGATGTAATGGCTCCCAGGACGGAAAGGTGGTTTATTCATGATTTAATATTAGACACGGTTCCAAACTCAGCTGCTCACATTTTTGCCACTCATGATATCTGGTCTTTGGAAGGAAAGGTCAACGAACGTCATCATGCTTGTGCCATTGCCACGGCCTGCCTCCAGGCTCTTGATGAGCTTCTTGGTCTTCCAGATCTCCGCGGTCCTGTTAGCAGCACTGGGGTCATCCGCCATCTTTTTGCCTCCTCCTCCCTAAGGGCCCAGTCATGGGCGGCAGCAGCTGCTCTTACCCAGGCTGGGATGGCTGCTCTTCAGTAGGACACCCGCTCCCTCTCTCCAGGCATCTGCATGTGCTATTCATGACATTGTTCTGTAATTTGCACTTTCGTTATTTGGAATGGGTTCAAATATGGATCCCTTCCTGTCAGTTGACCAAGTACATGTTTTGCAAATTTCCTTCCAGTGCTTCATCAGCATGTTGAAACATTTAAACAAATTTTTCATAAATTCTATAGTTTACTATGATCCACACAGGCTTTGCATAATCATATAACACAAGTGAACACTTTTATGACATTCTGCTTTGGGTCCCCAGACTATGGTCCTGTGCCCTCAGGTCCAGTGATTCATTCTCTCAAGGTATTTTGATTATGTCTAAGAAATTGTTATTACTTTACCACCTCACAGATATATTTTTATAAGAATTATTATTATAGAGTTTTAAGCAAATGGCACCAATTCATATGTCCAAAATTAATTGGTAAAATAGAATCCTATATTGAAATATATCATGCCCATTAAAAAGATAAGATAGGTTTTTAAATATTCAAATGGAAAGAAATTTATTTTAAAATACATATTTACATATGTACTTGAAGACTACAGGGAATGGCCAACTAATACTAAAAATTAGCTCTTTGGGATAATATTACATAGGCATGTTTTTCTTTAATATCAAGGGTTTTTTTAAATAATTTTAATAGGAGCTCATACAACTCTTATCACAATCCATACATACATCAATTGTGTAAATCACATTTGTACATTCATTCCCCTCATCATTCTCAAAACATTTGCTCTCCACTT
>NW_022104553.1:3054461-3081427 GCF_000313985.2 Echinops telfairi | reverse complement strand
TGGCTGCTTGTTTACCTTCAAGCCTTTAAGACCCCAGATGCTATATCTTTTGATAGCCAGGTACCATCAGCTTTCTTCACCACATTTGCTTATCATAAATTTGAATAATATTACTATTGATTGGATTTCCTTGCAGGTGGATATATATAATCCTATCACACACAGCATGTACTTTAGGATTTGGAATTCAAATGTCTTTTCTGACAATGAGTGTAATGGCATTCCTCTTGATTGTAGCATAGCAAATCATAAGATCTTACAATTCAAAATGACCGCTCCCAGTCCATTGCACTTCACTAACACCTAGGACAGCCATCTGTATTGTTCCATTTCATTTGTTATCACTTCCAAAATTGCTAGATTCATACTTTTTATAGTCCTCATTCTGATTATTAGTCGATTTTTGCAGCTGTTTCTTCTTACCTTTATTTGTGCCCAATCAGTAACAATCCTGAAGGCTCTCCTCCCACAAGCTTTACTTCATTCGCATCATCATGGTTGACACTATCTTAAGAAAGCAGTTTCTCATCAGTCACACTTTGAGTGCTTTTCTGACACCAGGGGCCACCCTCTGGCACTATCTTTGACAATATTCTACTTTCATTCATTGGGTCTTCAGAATCTGACCAGTTTTTATTCTAGGCATAAGGTGTTCAGTGATTACTTCCTCCGATATGGGCAGCTGATTCCATGATGACAGTCTGGAAGCATCACTGAAACGTGTTCGTTTTAGCTGACCCCACTGGCATTTGAAATACCAGTGAAATAACTTCCAGCATCACAGCCACACCCACACCCACCACAGTATGACACACTGACAGACAAGTGGTGGATTGAAATTCTTACATGAGCAAAGTCAGAGACAAGGGCTGGTTAACTTGTGACCACCCTGATTGTGGAATACACTACTTTTCTCTCTGACTTCTGATACCAGTGATGCCTACATATGTCAAGTGACAGTGATTGTCATGTTTACGAAGAGAAGAAGGAAAGATGGGGACAACACTGCAATCCACAAACTTCACTTAAAGTAGAGTGGATTTGAAGGGCGCATACGGAAAGGCTTCCCAGAGAAGTGTAAGAGGAAAAAACGAAACTTCCTCAAACAGGAAATTAGGAAGGAGGGCGCGGGGGAAGGCACCTTTAATATCTGGCCTGAGACAAAGTTAGGTGAGGTATGTGAAAGTTCCCTTGCATTTTATTCTATTGTTGCTGTTAACAGATGCCATTAAATTGCTTCCAACGCATAACAACTTTATGCACAACAAAACAAAACAACACAACAAAACCAAACGGCTCGATCTTGCTCCATTCTTATTATCACTGCTATGTTTGAGACAATTGTCGCAGTCGCTGTGTCAATCCATCTCCTTGTGTGTCTTCCTCTTTTTTGCTGAAGCTTTACTTTACTAAACATGATGGTCTTCTCTAGTGACCAGTCGCTCCTGATAATACGTTCAAAGTAGCTCGTCGATGATCAAAAGAGCAAGAGAGAAAGAAGCAAGGCTCGCCGGAGCCATTTATCTCTCCGCCCTTCAACTAATCTCACATGTGTTCATTGGTCATGTTGGCACAACAAACCTACCTATCACAATCACCAAACTCCTCTATTGTTTCCAATAATCTTATTGTGGACACTTTGGTACATAAATATAAAATATAAATATAAAATCATATCATCTGCAAATAACGAAAGTTTCACTTTTTCTTTACCCAATTGTACTCCCTTGATCTCTTACCATTGTCTTAGGGTCCTGGCTAGGACTTCCACCACAATGTTGGATAAACCTGGGAATAAGTGACATCTTTGTTGGAGTTCCTTATTCATTGGAAATGTTTGCAGCTTTTCTCCATTGAGTGCGATGTTGTCTATTGGTTTTTCATATATGGCTTTTATTGACTTGGTAATTTTTCCTCCCATCCTATTTTCTTGGGAGTTTTTATTAGGAATGGATGTTGGATATTATCAAATGTTTTTTTCTGCATAAAATGATAGGATTATATGTTCTTGTCCTTTTTCTTGTTAATATGATGGATTATGTCAATTATTTTTCAAATGTTGAACCATCTCTGCATCCCTAGTATAAATCCCACGTGGTCATGATGTATTTTTCTTATATGTTGCTGGATTCTATTGGTCAAGATTTTGTTGAGAATTTTTGCTTTTATGTTCATGAAACATATAGAGCTGTAGTTCTCTGTCCTTGTGGGGTCTTTGCCTGGTTTGGGTATCAGGGTTACACTGCCTTCATAGAATGAGTTCGGGAGTTATTACTAGTAGTACGTACTAGTAATAACACAGTACTACCAAATAAGGAAACAGAGAATAAGTAAAACAACACTAGCATTACAAAAGATGCTATCCAGTTCTTTATGGGCAGAAAACCAGCAACTACATCACATGAACATCAGATGATCACCAAAAGGTGTAACAATATCCAGAGACCAAAACACAGAAAACAACACCCCAAACATCAC
Source organism: Echinops telfairi (assembly GCF_000313985.2). Lineage (NCBI taxonomy): Eukaryota > Metazoa > Chordata > Mammalia > Afrosoricida > Tenrecidae > Echinops > Echinops telfairi. Next base: position 3,078,949 of record NW_022104553.1, on the reverse strand, counting down.
AGATTGAACAGAGAAAAGAAGAAAAGAAGAAACTCCTCACACATACACATCCCCTATAACTGGGGAATAAAGGAAAATATCAAACACAAATAGCAAGAAATGACAGCGTCTAATCTGCAAATAAATTTAATTACTTAACAGGTCTATAAAATAAAACAAAGATTAGCAGACTGGATTAGACAACAAAATCCAGCCATCTGCTGACTTCAAGATACACATCTCAAACTCACAGACAAAAACAGACTGAGAATCAGAAATTGGTGAAAATTTTACCAAGCTAATGACAACCCAATAAAAAGAGGGCTGCTCCCACTACCATGACTCAAATTCAACCTTGCAAGTCTGGCTAGACCAGAGGATGTACACTGGTACAGATAGGAACTGAAAATCCAGGGAATCCAGGGCGGATGATCCCTTCAGGACCAGTGGTGTGAGTGGCGAAACAGGGAGGGTAGAGCGAGAGTGGGTAGGAAAGAGGGAAGGGATTACAAGGAACTATACGTGACCTCCTCCCTGGGGGACGGACAACAGAAAAGTGGGTGAAGGGCGACGTCGGACAGGGCAAGATATGACAAAATAACAATTTATAAACTATCAAGGGCTCATGAGGGAGGGGGGAGCGGGGAGGGAGGGGAAAAATGAGGACCTAATGCCGGGGGCTTAAGTGGAGAGGAAATGTTTTGAGAATGATGAGGGCAATGAATGTACAAATGCGCTGTACACAATTGATGTGTGTATGGATTGTGATAAGAGTTGTATGAGCCCCTAATAAAATGATTTTTAAAAAGGGGTGGCAATATAAATATCTGACAAAATAGACCTCAATGTACATAACATAATGAGAGACAAGAATGGGCATTATATAAAGCTCAAGGGGTCAATTAGCTTTCTCAGAAGCTAATAATAATGATAAGTCTAACAACTACGTAGAGCTAGCTACACTGTGGGTTTGAGCAGCATCTCTGTCTTACTTGGGCTGGCTCTCTCCCTAGAAAGCTGGGGTTATCTATGCAGAAGGCCTACTTGTGCTTTGTTCTTGGGGGTGGGGGGGGCGATATACAGGGCTCAGCAATGTGATTATCCCACCTGGGATTCAGATCTGCTGGCCACAGAAGTCTTCAGCGTCTAAAGCCTCCAGAAGTCCACACATTCAAGTCCTTATGTTCCCCTAGAGGGGCAGACTATTGTGGGCCTCCACCAGAACTGGGGAGAGAGGAGTGTGCGAGTGACACCGGGGCACAGGTAGGTGGTACAGGGGCACAGGTGGGTATCACACGGGTTCCCAGCAGATGGTGGTGCGCCAGTTGTCGGGATGTGTGACCCAAGGGACTGAGATACGGGGGGGGGGGGGGGGCAATGAGAGGGATCTCGGGGAAACACAATGTGCAAGGGCACGGCTGGGTAGAGCCAGGGAAAACCAGACGTACGTTGCCTGTGCTGAGAAACAATAGGGATCACTGTGCACGGGTCTCAGGTGCGGGGAAACCCAGGGGGATGAACCTGCTTGTGGCGAATCCAGGTGCACCGTTGGTGGGGAACCACCAAAAGACCTTCGGGGCACTGTGATACCAAAACTCTGTCCGAATTTACCAAATGCCCGCGACCTGCAGGTCCTGCAACCACTCAGAGGGAATTGCAGACGGGTGTTCTACCTCGGCGCCTTGTTCTCCGAAAGTCCTGGCAATATCTCTTTCAGCGACTCCTTTGAGCTGTTTTCAGGAGTGTGTGCCGCCCACCACCCTCCTTCCCCTGCGCTGGCGCTGCTCCTGCACTGGTGTGCACTCCTGCACTGGGACACTCCTGCCCGCTGGCATGAGCTCTCTCTGCTCCTAGCCAGTTCCAATTATTAACTGAATTTTGCTGCTGCTTTTTTTCCCCTCTTCCTCATTCTAAGTTGTGCTCCATCAGCACATAAAGACCCTGAAGGCTTTTCTTCCCTAGGCTTTACTCCATCCATGTCATTATAAAAAAACTGCTTTGCGAAGGTAACACTTCCTTCTTAGGAGTTGTGCAATTAGGGATGGTGATAAACCAAAACAAAGAACAAACTGTCGTTAAGTCGATTTTAACTCATTTCCACTGTATAGGACAGAGTAGAAGTTCCCCAAAGTTTTTTCCAAGGATGCAACTTTAAGAAAGCAGACAGAGTGACTGCTGGGTCAAGCAGTTAACTATTGCACCACCATTACTAGATTCTATTATCTAGAGTAATTGTTGTATTTAGGTGCTAACAGGAAGATCAGTGGTGTGCTGATAAATGTTTATTAACCAAGTTGGTGAATGAGGAGACAGGAACATATTTGGAGGTGTGAGGAGACTCAAGGGTAAGTATGAAATATTTGTCATGTAGAACAGGCAAGTAGGCTAACAAGGGCCACGTAAAAACATTTCTATAGGGTTAATTCCTCTTTGGAAGTATGAAGTCAGGAATTTAAAGTAAGGCTAGTCATCAGTGAGCCTGCCCTTTTCTCCAGTAACTTTCAACAATTGGGGTTCAGGAGTTGAGGAAATAGATGTTAAATTTACCCAGAATTAGAGTTTTTCTAACCAAGAGTGTTAGAAGAAATGTGTATCTAGTGGGAAAGAAGTGTAGCATACCTAGATGTGATGATAATGGAGGGACAAAAGAAACTTTGGATTCAGAGGTTTTGATCAATCAGAAGATGGTTGGAGTTAGAGTTACTAGTGTGAATAAATGAAGAGAGAAGGGGGTGATGGCCTTGGGAGCTAGTGCGTGCTTTTATTCTCTGGCGCTTCTTAATACAAATATAAGTGAGTGACTTCAGAGAATAATATTTTATCATTTGAGATCCCTTACAACCAATTTTAAAGCTGTGTGATTTTTTTTTTTTTTGTAAAGTGAAGGGAGATTATACATGGATTAAGCCTCCTGTGAATCCCCCCTAACCTTAGACCAGGAAAAGGAATAGCCTTATCACACAGAGAGCACTGGAAAGTGGATGATTGCAGATACAGTTAGGTTCAAATTTAACACCTTATCATTTTAGCTCCTTTGGGACCCATTTTAAATTTGTTCTAGTTTTTAATATTTTCAACCTCTCGACTGTTTTATTTTCTGCTTTACTTTGTAATTGTTGTTAGGTTTTTCTTTTTTTGTATGTTTTTATGTATATGAAATTCAACAGATAAAATCTATGGAGATAGTAACTGGTTTAGTGGTTTCTTAGGGATATGGCGGGGAGGTTAGGGTAAAACGGGGGACTAATAACAATGAATACCAAAAACAGAAAGAAAGAAAATGTTCTAAAGGTGATTTGTGGTAGTGATTATACAACTTTTGATATATGATTGAATATTAAATTTTATAATATATGGATTATATTAGAATAAAATGTTTTTTATGATGACATTTATTTTCTCACAGTTCTTTAGGATAAAAGTTCAAATAAGAGTTTTGGCCTTACTGACTCCTTCCTTGTCAGTAGTCCTGGGTGTTCCTTGGTTTCTTGCCTTGTAGACAGCCCTTGTATATTATCTCTCTTTTTGGTAACTGAAGGTTGGAAGTTCGTAAATACATGTCTCTGCACCTATAATATGTTTTATATACCTCAGAAGTAATTAGGTTTAGAATTCCCTTGCACTTACATGGACCACAATTGATTAATTAAATCACATAAGATTGCATTGGAGAAATAGATAATATTAGATTCACAAATATAGAGGTTAGAATTCTCGCAAATATTTTAAGGGGACACAATACCATCCTTAAGAATACTTAACAGTATAATTGCTGGCGATAATAATGAGGGTGAGGTCATGGCTGTGATGATTGCAATGGTGCAAGGTGCAAAGATCCTTAGAAGTGAAGAGGTCAAGGCCTGGGGAAGCCCAGTTGTTGGATAGGTCATGCTGAAGTCATCCAGGACAGTGATGAGTATGAGATTAAAGAGGAAGACAGTTGATCCACGTGCTAATCCTCCCGGGTTTGAGAGGAGTGACAGAGAAATCCAGAGATGGGAGCAATACATAGGGACACTGCGTGATACAGCTAAGTGGCAGGAGCTTCATAGGAGCTCTGAGTTTTACAGGAGTTTTTGAACAGTAATGCCCAAAGAGAGTCATCCCATATTTAGCCTTTAAGATGATGTGTAATATCAAAGGAAAACAATGAGAACATATATGTTCCAGTTTATGGCAAGAGAGTAAAGGGAAGGTTCTGAGAAGTAGCTGAGCAGTTTGGAGAATTTGCCAATAAAGATGCAGAATTCCAAGGGCAAAGCAAAAGAGTTTAAGCACGTAAGGGGAGCAGGCTGAATCAGGGACACCCTAGGTCTCCTAGGGAAAGATAGTCCAGCTATTGATAGACTTGAGTAGTTTGATGTCTGAGGTTGACCATGGTAATCAAGGAAGTGAAGCATGAGAGTTTGGTGAAGTCACATCTCAGTCTGCAGTAGTTGAAATACCAATTTGGCTAGTTTTCTGACATTTTACAGCCTTGCATATTTCTTAAATATCTTGTTTTACCAACTAAACGGCGAACTCATGGCAAGTAGGCCTGTGTACAACATTTCGTTTCACATTTTAACATCCAGCACAATACACACATAATAAATACTTGATGAAGGAAGGGTTCTTTTTTTTTTAAGTCATTTTATTGGGGGCTCATACAACTCATCACAATCCATACATACATCAATTGTATAAAGCACATTTGTACATTTGTACATTTGTTACCCTCATTGTTCTTTTTTAAAATTATTTTATTGAGGGCTTGTACAATTCTTATCACAGTCCATACATCCATCCATTGAGTCAAGCACATATGTACACCTGTTGCCCTCATCAGTCTCAAAACATTTGCCCTCTACTTTAGCCCTCAATATCGTTTGCTCATTTCCCCCCTCCCTTCCCCTCCCCCTCCCTCCTGAACCCTTCATAATTCATAAATTATTATAGTTTTGTCATAAGTTACACTGTCCAACGTCTCCCTCTGCCCTCTTCTCTGCTGTCCATTCCCCAGGGAGGAGGCTATACTTAGATTCTTGTAATTGTTCCCCCCTTCTACCCCACATTCCCTTCACCCTCCAGACCTTGCCCCTCTCACTGCTGGTCCTGATGAAGTCATCTATCCTGTATTCCCTGTGTTTCAAGTTGCCATCTGTACCAATGTACATCCTCTGGTCTAGCCAGATTTGCAAGGCAGAATTGAGATCATGATATTGGGGGGGAGAAAGCATTAAAGAACTAGAGGAAAGTTATATGTTTCATCATTGCTACCCTGCACCCTCATTGGCTCGTCTCCTCCCCAAAATCCCTCAGCAGGGGGGTGTTCTATCGCCATCCGATGGACTCTGAGTCTCCACTCTGCACTCACCCAGAAGGAAGAGTTCTTAAAAGAAAGACAGAGACAGTTGCTAACATGTTTCTATCCTGCCCATAAATATTTCTAGGAACTTTAACTAAGATTACCACCTGTGGTAGTTACATAATCTGTTGTCAATTTGACTATTGTCTCATTAAGACAATTGTTGTGATTAAGAGTGAAGGGGTGGAGTTTAGCCTGTCAATCAGATCACAGCTTGATGACTTCATTTGGAAGCACTAAGGAGATAAATAGTTCACTGGAGGTAGGACACACATTCACTCCCTTTGAGACATTCCTGTTGACAAGACACATGGACCTACTCTAGAGCCCTGGAGATGACAGCCACATGGAGACCCCTGCCAGTGCTAAGATGTTTCCACTACCATTGGATCACAAAACTTTCCACCGACTTGCATGTGATATTCCTGCATTCGGCATCATTGCATGTGTTTCGTAAGTCTGAAGAGGAATTATAGATTGATATCAGACATATGGGCTAACATCAGACTTATGGACTTGATCTGGACTGGGCTGGGATGTTTTCTCAATATACAATTGCTCTTTTATGAATAATGCTCTTTCTTATACACATATGAGTGTTTATGAATTTGTTTCTCTAGACAGCCCGGACTGAAACACCACCCTCTTAGTGAGCCTTCTCCTCTCACTTTCTAATTTCTTTGGGAGGTGTGTGTGGTGGTTACATAATCTGGTGTCAATTTGGGACTTGAAAGGATTAAGAGTGAAGAGGTGGAGTCTACTCTGTCATAGTCAATGAGACTTCTGTGTGGGCATGGCCTTCCCCTAAGGATTCTGGGAATTCTGGCTTTTCATCTTGGAGGGGGAGACACTTCTCTGTCTCTGCTCATTTCCTGTGAGACATTCCTGAGGACAAGACACATGGCACTGTGCTGATAAGACCCCTGGGACCTGGAAAAGCCATGTGGAGACCCCTGCCAGCACTGAGATGTTTCCAATGCCACTGGATCCAAAGATTTTCTACCCACTGGTCTGTGATCTTCCTACATTTGGCATCATTGCATGTGTTTCACGAGTCTGAAGAGGACTTTATAGATTGGTACCAGACATATGGGCTAATATTGGACTTATGGGCTTGAACTGGACTGGGTTGGGATGCTTTCTGAATGTAAAATTACCCTTTATATAAAACTCTCTCTCATGCACATATGAGTTTCTAAGGATTTGTTTCTCTAGTCTGCCCGGACTAACATATTGACTAGAGAAGCAAATTCATAGACACTCATGTGTATAAGAAAGATCTTTATATCAAAGAGCAATTGTATATTAAGAAAGCATCTCAGCCCAGTGCAGATCAAGTCCATAAGTCTGATGTTAGCGCATATGTCTGAAACCAATCTATAAATTCCTCTTCAGACTCACGCAACACATGCAATGATGCTACATGCAGGAAGATCACAGGCCAGTGGTTGGAAAGTCTTGTGGACCCAGTGGCAGTGGAAACATCTTAGTGCTGGCAGGGGTCTCCATGTGGCTCCTTTAGCTCCAGGGCTCTGGTTCCATAAGGGGTCTCCATGTGGCTTGTCAGCAGGAAGGCAAAGCAGAGTCTCCTGCCTCCAGAGAGTAATCCAGGAGTTCCCAGAATCTTCAGGAGAATGCCATGCCCACATGGAGGCCTCATCAGTCTTCCCACCTAGAAAAATACATCTTCCCATATTTCATTTTCCTCTGGTAAACACTCCTGGGGCTAGGCCTAGGTCAACTAACAAGCCTGCTCTCTTTGAGTTTTGACTCTTTAATGTTTATGCTTGATAGGGGACCTAGGCATGTAAGGGTACCTGGATAGATAGACCGAACTGCTCCCTGTGCAGTTCCCAATGTTAATACCAGTGCTATCCAGCGTGACTACTGAAATTAAATAAAAATTTAAAATCATTACTTTCATTGCACTGGCTACATGTCAAATGCTCAGAAACCTCATGGAACTACTGGCTATTTTATTGGTGTGACTATAAAACCGTTCACTATCCCAAGTAGTTCTATCAGACTATGCTGATTCTGTAAAGATGTTATTCTGACCCCTTTCTTTCTTTTTTCTGACCCCTTTCTGTTTTTCTTGATAGAGAATTCATGAACTAGCCCTAAGATCCTCACACCTTGGAAAGGAATTGAGCAGCCCAAACCTAACCATGGCCCAGTACAAAGGCACCATGCGGGAGGCAGGCCGCGCCATGCATCTGATCCGGAAGCGGGAGAAGCAGAAGGAGCAAATGGAGGTGCTGAAGCAGCGCATCGCGGAGGAAACCATCACCAAGTCAAAGGTGGACAAGAAGTTCTCTGCACACTATGACGCCGTGGAAGCAGAGCTGAAGTCCAGCACTGTGGGCCTGGTGACCCTGAACGACATGAAAGCCAAGCAGGAAGCCCTGCTGAGGGAACGGGAGATGCAGCTGGCCAAGAAGGAGCAGCTGGAGAAACGCAGGCTCCAGCTGGAGAAGCTGCGGGAGAAGGCACGCCTGCATGAGCAGAAGCGCAAGATCTCCAGTCTGTCTTTCTCGCCGGATGAGTTCAGTGAAGACGGAGAGGAAGACAGAGGTGGTGAGGAGGAGCACGAGCCTCACAGGGCCGAGGTGACCAAGAAAAAGAAGAGACATCTTGGTAAGAATCCTGACGTGGACACGAGCTTCCTGCCAGATCGGGACCGGGAGGAGGAAGAAAATCGCCTGCGGGAAGAGCTGCGCAAGGAGTGGGAGGCCCAGCGTGAGAAGGTCAAGAGCGAGGAGATGGAGATCACTTTCAGCTACTGGGACGGCTCCGGCCACCGGCGGATGGTGCGCATGAGCAAGGGCAGCACCGTGCAGCAATTCCTCAAGAAGGCCCTGCAGAGCCTGCGCAAGGACTTCCGGGAACTGCGTGCCGCAGGCGTGGAGCAGCTCATGTACATCAAAGAGGACCTCATCCTACCCCATTACCACACGTTTTATGACTTCATCATCACCAAGGCACGTGGCAAGAGTGGGCCGCTCTTCAACTTTGATGTGCATGATGATGTACGGCTGCTGAGTGATGCCACCATGGAGAAGGATGAGTCCCATGCTGGAAAGGTGGTGCTGCGTAGCTGGTACGAGAAGAACAAACATATCTTCCCCGCCAGCCGCTGGGAGCCCTACGACCCAGAAAAGAGGTGGGACAAATACACCATCCGATGAATCCTTGCCTTTCACAACCATCTCTGCTAGTCTTAGAGGAACCAGGATAGGAAATCAGAGGAAACACGTAGGTTTCTTTGAACTGCCACCTAGAACTCACTCTAATTTCTTCCGTAAGTTTTAATAAAGGGCTCGTGTTATTAAAATTTGATTGGTGTGTTGCTGATCTTATCGTTTTCTTGGGTTTCTTCGGGTTTGGATTTTGTCTGGTTTCGTTTATTTCTTTGAGTATGTATACTGTTGCCCAGTGGGGTCATTATATAGGAAAATATAAAGGGGCCCAATGTGGAGTAGAAATTAGAATTATCAGGAGTGAATTTTTTACCTATGCTATAGTATCGAAATTAGTAATGATAAGGATGGACTTTGGAGCCAGACTGGGCTTGATTTCCAACTCAGTTTCTTACTAGCATATTAATTAAGCCTCTGTTCATCAAGTGTTAATGAGGGATAACAAAAGCACTCATCTCTTATGAGAAATAAGTTAATATTTGTACTGCACTCTCAGCTCAATAAATGTTTGATATTATTATTGTTATAATATTAATTTATTTAAGGTACTGCTCTGACCTTTTTGAGAGCTATCTAGAGGCGAAATTTGACCAATCTCAGGTTCCAGGAAAACCTCATTGTAACCGTAGTTAGGAAAATGTACTGAGCTTACAGAAGTAGGTGCAAATCATTATTCTCCTGTCCCAGGGAGAATTTGTTCCTCTGGTTTTCTGTAGCTTAGTTGTTAAGTCTCAGGGGCTCAGCGAACAGAAAACTAATAAAGAATATCCTCCAAAATCAGTACTCTCGCCTTTCCTTTTGCTCCCTCTGAGTTGGTTTGATTACTGTTACTGAGCTTGCCTTTATTTAAACCTTTGATTTTTTCATCATAAATTTTCTTGTGTTCACTTTCATTTCTGAATATCACATTAAAATATCTTGCTTATTAAATTTTTGGGTGCCCCCTTCCTCTTAGTCTTTTCTCCTGAGATGGGTGTCTTCTTAGCTTACTCTATAGTCCAATCCACCGGATAGGAGGGACACTTCTTTTTCCACTCAGAAGTCTTCCTTAACCCATAACCCAAAACTTCTACAATTATGGCTCTCTAAGCAGTAAGCATGTCCCTCCCTTTCCCTGCTCCTTAGTTACTCTGCAGGTGCAAACTACTTCTAGTATGGCGATCCAAGAGGGCTTCTCAAGGGAGATGATACCCTTTTTGTTACATCATCTGATTTCAAGACCCTTTCCCGTGAAGTCTTACCTCATTTCTGCTGTGCTGTACCAGATGTATGTTCTCCCACATCTCATGGTATGCAGTGATTTGTCTTGTAGAAATGTTCTGTACTTTTTACTTAGACGAGATTCTCCAGAACAAAAGCAGTGAATCCTATAGCAAGATTTACTTCTTGGAGTTGTGGAGGCTACCTGACTCGTTGTTGGGGCTGACAAATCAAAAATTAGCAGGTCAAATATCAGGCTGCTAGGAAATCCAAAAGTCGACAGATTAAGCAAAAGGTTCCTGGTTTATAGCCAAAGAACCAGAGGTCAGAAGATGACAAGTCAGATGCAGCATCAAGCACAGGATTTGCCAGAACATCCATACATACTGAATGTAGGCAGCACATTCAAGGGAATTGCCTTTTCTATCTACTGATAGCTACTCACATCAGATCACAAAATAGAGGATGATTACTTAACATCTGTCAAACCACTGAGAATATTGCCCTGGCCAAGGTGATATTTAATATTAATCATCACAGTCCACCCTTTGTCAACCAAGCACCTTCAAATCAAACCTACTGCCATTGAGTCAATGCTGACTCATAACGACCCTGTAGGACAGGACAACTGCCCCTGTGAGTTTCTGAGACTGTCACTGTTGGCGGGAATAGAAAGTCCCATCTTTCTCCTGTGGTGCGGCTGATGGTCTCAAACTGCTGACTTTGCAGTTGGCAGCCCAACATGTAACTACTATACCACCAAGACTCCTCTAGAACCTTTCCACATCTCCTTAAACCAGATATAATCTCTAAATAAAGACAATTATAGATTCATACTTGCACCTAACATGATACACATAGTCTTCATACAACCAAAACCACGCTTGTCCTATTTAGATCTTATACTTTATAATAAATAATGGAATAAGGTAGTAAAGGAAAAGATATTTATTTTCTTTAAGTATGGATGCACATACAACAAAACAAGGAATAAATGCTCATATACAATCCCATTTCTGCGCTGGTCACATGGTCAGAGCTGAAATTTATAACTACTTCCTTTCACCACCCAATCTGTATTCTCTTTGCCTTCCATAAGCACCTCAGCTGGTCATGGTTTGGTTTTGGGGTGTGTGTGTGTGTGTGTGTGTGTGTTTGCCTTTTGGTGTGAACCAAACTATCACTGAAGGTTTTGAAATTGGATTGCTGTAGATTCCCATATATGTCGTAAGGAATCACCTGCATTCCATATACACACTTCTTGACCTCCATTATGTAATCCAATTTTTCCTTGGTACTCCTGGTCAATCATATCAGCCAGTACAGTAACTCCTTCCTTTGCCTATTGAATCTGTAGTATGGAGTCCAAGGTGGCCAAGTGGTATTCACATTTTCCAGTTCAATGGAATCAATATTCTGTGTCCTGGTGAGAACATTTCTCCCATTGGAAATAAATACTCTAGACCCAAAGTGCATAGGGTAACAAACAGAAAACAAAAATTTTGTGAGTGAAACACTTAGGGTAATATGAAGTGGTACCATTCTCATTTCACCCTTGATTCCTGAACCCACATCACACAAGGGGGGGTACCCCCCCAAAAAAAAATGGACTCCAGCAACTGGAACTCCATGATTCCATTCTCATAAACAGTTTTCAAACTCATCTGTTTGGATGGCTGACAGCACTTCGCTGCTGTTTTTCTTCATCTCTTCTATTTTTTCAAATCGCTGTTCTTTCATGTTCCTCCATTCTTGGAAACAAAAGAAGTCACGTGGAGTGAGGTCAGGTGATTAAGGTGCAAGGAGCAAGAGAGGCATGCTGTTTTTTGCCCAAAACTGATGCATTGAGATGACCGCATGCGCAGGTGCATTGTCGTGGCAAAACCAGTCCTCCGTCTGCCACAAATTAGGCATTTTTGTTGTATACTGTTACATAATCTTTTTCAGAACCTCTATATGAAAGCTTGATCGATAGGCTGACCTGGTGGAATGAACTTCAAATTCACTATCCTCCTCACATCCATAAAAACAAATGAGCATTGTCTTTGATTTCACTGGATGGCAAGGTGAAGAGACATAGCATCTTCCACTGGCTTGATTGATGTTTGCTTTCAGGGTCATCAGGATACAAGGAGCACCATGTCTCCTTGACCTTAGAAAAAAGTCTGGGTGAATTCCGAGGTGTTCTTTCAAAAGGACAGCTTGTTTCTACTCTTTGCATTTTCTCCTGGTCACTCAGAACCTGAGGCACAAATTTTGCAGCAACCCTTCTCATTCCCAACTCTTTTATGAAAATTCACTGAATCGAGCTCCCAGATAGTCCAGAGAACTTCCCCATCTCTTCAATGGTCTGTCATCAGTCTTTGAGCACAATGCACAACTTTTGTTGACATTTTCATCTGTTCAGGAAGTTGACAGATGTCCAGAACGAGGTTTGTCATCAATCGACATTTACTTTTTTTGGAAGTGATAAAACCAGTCATACACATGAGGTTTTTGCCATAGTGCTGTCCTTGTAAGCTGTGTTCAACATTACAACAGTTTCTGTGGCATTTTTTCTGAGCAGGAAACAAAATTTGACAGCCAAACCCTGTTCTCTTAAATCAGCCATCACACAAAAAAAATGAGGTTTGAGTGAAACTGCTTTTACAAAAAAATTCACTGTGACCAGAGAGAACCTTCCCAGGTGACATCAATGAGGTCACTAACTCAGAACAAGTTGCTCGAATGGTACTGTGAAAGCTCCGCCCAGTGGAGCTTTTTTCCGTTTTTTTGTTTTTATTTTTTTATCCCCTCGTATATCATATGCTGCTTAAGAGCACATACAGCCTCATGGAGGCTCCTGCCCCAGCCCTCCAAGGTATTGTAACTTAGTTGGTGCTGTAATTGTGTCAATAGAAGGTTGTTCTACTGCTCTTTTAAGGCAGCTAGCTGCTTTAAGATAACAGGGAATATGGGAAGAACATGAATTTCATGCACATTACTGCACTTCATTTGCTGCTAAGTTAGTTCCTTGATTCAAGGCAATGCTGTGGAAATACTATGATGGTGGCTACAGCATTCTGTAAGTTCACTGGTGGTATTTTTAGCAGAAGCACTGCGTGCAAGGAAGGAAAATCCCTATACAGTGTCTACTCCAACAAGAACAAAATGCTTACCTTTCCATGATGGAGGTCTTCCAATTTAATCAATTTACCACCAGGTTGCTGGCTGATCACCTGTAGGAATGGTGTCATATCAGGGATTTATATTGGCATATTGAGATTCAACAATGGCTGTAACCAAGTAACAAGTAGACTTTGGTAAGTGCAAGTCTATGTTGCTGAACCCATGTATACCCTCCTTCCTTACTACAATGGACAGTTTGCTTCATTGGGCAATACAGAAGTGGGGAAAGGGGCTGACAGATATTCATTATTAAAATCTTACCAGGGTTATCCATTGGTAAGCATTCACATGAAACAAATACCTTCAGTTCTTTCTCTACTCAGAGAAGTCTATTTACATGCCTCTTCCCCAATACTCCTCCTCACCAATTTTTCAATCATGTCCCATTCAATTTCCTTAATATCCATCAAACCATTGGTCACAGTTTATGAATCAATAAACTGGCGATCTCTCCTTCCAAGTAAAGTGAAAAACAAGGTGCATTTCTGCCCATTGAGAGAATATTCCATCTCTATTTTCCTTCAGGGACATTCCAGAAAGGGAATGCAATGCGGCTGCTGTCCATTTTTGAGTAGTGACTGCTATCAGTTGCAATTGATCATAAGGAACTTCTCAGGTTACAGAGACAGAGCAGGAGGAGGATGTCATGTGACAGGAGTAGGGACCATGTCAGCCTAGCACCTGTCCCAAAGGGACACTTGATGTAACTTTTGTCTTCAAGTCCTACTCAGACCCAATATCAAACACACCACTTCTGTGTAATGACAGAGTGTTGCTGTGCACACTCAACTACATGACGCAGTGGGTCAGCCAACACCCAGTTCATGATGAACAGTCTCCCAGGCCACATGGTGACATGGTTAATTGTTCAGTCTATTAAGGCCCCATAACAAGCCAAAATCTGTTTCTCTAAAAGAGAGTAGTTTTCTGCAGAGTATGGCAAGGCTTTGCTCCAAAATATTAGAGACATGCTATGATTCACTAGTGGGTACCTGCTCCAAACAGCATCACGGTCATGATACATCAACATCCATTGCATCAGATTATAATACCCAGCTGTCAGAGCAGCTCACACAGCATCCCGACCCGGTCACCGATCCTTCTCTTGTTCTAGGTCCCACTCAAAACTAGCATCTTTTATAGTCACTTCACAATTAGCCCGAGTAACACCCAAATGAGGGATATGCTTCCTCCAATATTCAAAGAGGCTCACTAGGAGTTGCTCCTTTCTTTCACTTTAGAAGGAATATCTTGACTTGCCCTCATACCACTGGATTGCTAGAAATTTCACTGAGGTGGAAGGTGCCTGAACTTGTATTGAATTAATTTCCCACCCTACAGCACCCAAATGTCTTGCTAGTAAGTCTACATCTTCTTTACAAGGTCCAAGGAGTATAATTTCATCAATGTAATGGAACAGTGTGACATCTTGTGGAATAAAAAAATGATTAAGTTCCCTCGAAAGTAAGTTATGACATAGTGCTGGAAAGTTGATATAAATCTAGGGTCGACAGTGAAAATATATTGCTAGCCTTTGCAGATAAAGGCAAACTGCTTCTGGTGATCCTTTGAAACTGGAATTGAGAAAAAGGCATTAGCCAGATCAATAACTACATACCAAGTACCAGGGGTTGTATTAATTTGCTCAAGCAATGAAACCTCATCTAGAACAGCAGCTACAATTGGGATAACCACATGATTAAGTTTATGATAGTCTACTATCATTCTCCAAGATTCAACCTTTTTTTTTTGGCATAGGCCAAATAGGTGAATTAATTGGGAATGTGGTGGGAATCACATTTTTCTTTTTTTTCTTTTTTTAACCAGGGGAGAGCGCGAACACAGTCCCCCACTACCACAAAGTATGCAGCCGAGTCTCCTACATTTGGGGAAATCACAGGGGTCAGCACATCCGGAGTGCAATGGATAAGCCTCACCCAGGGAAACCCACCTTCGTGGGGAATCACATTTTTCAATTCCTTGACGCTGTCAGTAGTCTCTGCAATTCTCTAGGAATGTATTATTGCTTTTGGCTTACTATTTTCACAGGTTTGGGGATAGGGGAAGTTCTCATAGCTTCTACGTGGGTTTTCTACCATAATAGCCCTTTCTATATGTTAAAAATCCAATGTGGGGGTTAGATCAGTTGCTAAAAATATATATTCCAAATATGCATTCTGGAACTGGAAAATTTTTCACAAAATTGGTTTAGGGACCCCATTGGTGGACCTGAGCTGAGACTCCATTAATAATTTAATGTCTGTATACTCTTATTCTGATTTGTGGGCCACAGTGATGCTTTGGTCTCCTGGAAACAGTGTCAGTTCAGAGCCAACATCTAGTAATCCCGCAAATATCTGATTATTTCCTTTTCTCCAAAGAACAATAGCTCTTGTAAAAGGCCATAGGTCCCTTTGGGGAAGACTGATTAACAGTTTAAATTTCTGACAGTATATGGGTCCTTTAAGGGGACTCAGAATCCCCTTTACTCAAAGGCTTATGGGTGTGTAAACTGGCTCAAGCCGGTGACTTGACTGAAGGATCATGACTCTATTCCAGTTAGGCTGCCATTGTCTTGATCTAGAATTCTTCCACTTGTACAGACCAAGTAAATAGTTAGAAAATTTTCTATCTGTGTCTCTCTTAGTGGTAATGTGGAGTAGGCAATCTGCTGATAACCTTAAGCTCAGCAGTTCAAACCCACCAGAGGCTACATAGAAGAGAGATGAAGTGGTCTTCTATCACAAAGGTTTACAAGCTTACATGATGACTGCAAGTATGAATTGGCTCACTGGTAGTAGGTTTGGTATTTGATTTTCACTCCTAGGGACACCAAAACATAAGTTCATATACATCGGACTATTCTGATTATTTTCACCCTACTATCCATTACAGTAAGAAGCTCTGGTGGCATGGTGGATTACCCTTTGGGCTGCTAACAATAACATTAGTGGTTTGAACCCACCAGGAGCTCAAGAGAAAGATGGGTCTATCTCTCCTAGGAATGCATCTTGAAAATCTTAGAGAGTAATCCAATCTGACCTGTGGGGTTGCTATGCGGCAGAATGAAATCCATGGCAGTGGGATTTGCTGCGGAGGGGTGGTGGGGGTGGTGGTGGTGGTGGTGGTGGTGGTGGTGGTAGTGATTTTGTCGTTTTGATCATTACAGTAACACACCTACTTGTCTTTGCCAATAGAGTGATGTCATTGGCCTTTACCACCACAAAGTCCAGTCAACCTCATTGTAATTTGGGGTCTTCATTTCCACTGTCAAATTTCACTTACCTAAAATAGCATCTTCCAAGATGTTGGGTCTCCTTCACAAGCCTGTTCCTCAGTGTTGTAGTGAAAAGTAGGTCCTCTTGAAACTCCACGGGTGCGTCTATGGGTCCAACCTTATAAATCCTCTCTTACACCCCCATGCGTATTTCTCTAAACATTTGGATGCCTTACTCTATATTAGCAAATCCCTTCTTTCTTTTTTTTTTAACTCAGAACAATACTTTTATTTTCTTATGAAGTTATTGGTCTGTGTCATTTTTAAGTAAACTATAAAATGTTAACAACATGACACTAGTTTCTTTCCAGATCCCAAAATAAATGCAATGCTTTGAGCTTCTTGCACTGTGAAACAGCAAATGGTTCGTGGCAGATTTCACAATCTCAACACAGAAATCAAGAATACATAGAAACACCTACATTATAAAAAACACAAAGGGAAATATACAGCTTAGTAATGTTAAAACTTGGGTTAGAGACCAACAAGCACACTCATGCGTGCACATACACACACAGATAATATGAAATATTTCAATACCTAATTTTTAACATTTATGTTTAAACTCAATTCAGTGTCACTCTTTCTTAACTCAAGATAAAATAAACTCAAATGTATTCTTTAGAAAATACCCATATAGTATCAATTAGGTGTTGAGGTTGGTTTTATGCTGTTTAACCCATGACACTTTCTACTCACAGATCCCAAGATCTGTTTTAGGATACAAAAGACCCCGATCTCAAATTTAATTGAAGGAGAACATGCATTGAGTCTTAAAAGGGACAAAAACAATGCAAAGACACAGACACATCATCCTGATGAGGGAAGCCATTAGCACAGTCATTTGCGTCCCAGGATTCACCATCAGGATGCTAGCTAAATAAGGCATGGAGTAAAGGAAACTGTCACAAATTCATGGTTACTGGTAGAGGTACAGGTAGGACTACAGGAGTGGGAACAGTACGATGATTGCAACAGGTACATTATGTTAGATAAAAGAGCTTACAAGATTGGTCCAAGTTTTCTGACCAAGGCAGACAAGGCACAGTTGATAGGGCATGATTCATGACTAGTATGGTGATATACATCAAGGACACATCTAGGCAAGCTCTTACGAGAGACTCCCCCTCCATAGGCTAGTTAGAGTGGGCGGGAAGAAATCCACTTTCCCATGCACTCTGCCTGAGGGCAAGACTATCTACACCAATGTTCAGAAGGGACTCGGTGAAGCTTAATCTATGTGAGACTCTGCAAATGGATTTGAGGGCAAATCCCTTCATTCAAGTTGTTTCAGTATAGGCCATCATGTACATGCTTCAGTAAAATAAGCTCATTTTCTCATCTCTTGAATTTAAATATTAAATGAATTTGAGCTTAGTCCGTATTATCAATATATACTTAATGATCCAATATTCCTTGCACCATTGTCCCACACCCTTGATAGTCACTCCCACACATATTCTCCAGGTTTCAGTGTGTTAAAAAACCAAGCAGTTCTTTTGGAATGTAGCAGGCTTCCTCATGGGTGACATTGTGTACTGATATCTTAAGGTTCACTGGAATTTAAATCTAGTTTTAAGTCTCAAAGTAAAAATGGGTGGTAGAGTGGGTCTTGGGGGTACTTAAAAATGTCTTGCAAAGCATCTGTCTCAGTTGATGCCCAAATAAATTGATCAAATAATCCACAGAGCCAGTTGAGTCAGATCTGTGATTCAGATGAAGTTTCACATATCATCAGATGGATATAAAAAGAATAATGGTTTTATTGGGAAGGTGACTTAGCAGACAAAGATGGAGTAAACTCCTCAGACAGGAGTAAGAGGGCTTATTGAAATTAGAGACTGAGTGGCCCCAGCTTCCTGATTAGCTGCCCATCTATCCCCATTCCAAGTTTCAGGGTCTCATTTTCTTTCAATGAGTACCCTCACTTTAACTTCAGATACGAGCAGAATTTGGGGATTCAGACACCATTAGAGGCTTGGGAATTCAATTTCAGTAAGTAATTCAGACACTCAAAATACTCAGGTTTTGGACAATATTAGCTATTTTACTCCAAAAAATGTCTTTCTTTCAAAACACAAGAAATAATTTTCAGTTTTTGTCTGAGGTGCTTGAGCTGTGATGTTGAAACCTTGAGCTCATCCCTTTATTCTATTACTTTTTCTACTTAAAGTAGGACCAGCCAATCAACTTTCTTATACTTCTCATTCTGATGAAACTGGAGAAAAGTATCCAATACAAAATCATCCAGAGCCTTGTCTCTCACAAATATTTCACTTAAAGGGAGTGATGGTGTTCATATTTCTATTAAAACCTGTGACATAGATTAACAGCATCCTCTTTACTGCTGGAATAGTCATCAACACTTTTAAGAGTAGCAAGACATGAGAACCAATTTAGAAAACTTACCCTAACCATTTTGTTCCTCTAGACCCACTCCCAGTATCCAATGCCTTAAGCTGAGTTCCTTAGAGTATCAAAACTAGTGAAGCGTGTATATATATATATATATATATATATATATTAGAACTGCTACTTAAGGTTTCTGAGACAGCATCGCCTTTCTCCTGTGGATCCACTGGTGAGTGTGAACCACTGATCTTGTGGTTAATGACTCAATGCTTAATCCACTGTGCCAGCAGGGATATTTTTTTTTAATAATTAAATGTATTTTTTTTTGTCTTTTTTATATATATATATATTTTAAAACATTTTATTAGGGGCTCATACAACTGTTATCGCAATCCATACACACATCAATTGTGTAAAGCGCATTTGTACATAATTCTCAAAACATTTTCTCTCCACTTAAACCCCCACATTAGGTCCTCCCTCCCTCTCTGCTCCCCTCCCTCTCTGCTCCCCCCTCCCTCTCTGCTCCCCCCTCCCTCATGAGCCCTTGATAGTTTATATATTGGTATTTTGTCATATCTTGCCCTGTCCGACGTCTCCCTTCACCCACTTCTCGACTGTCTGTCCCCAGGGAGGGATCTTTATAAATAGACATATTTATTTATTTCAAAGAAAACAACATACAATTGTGAAGACTTGCAAGTTCAAAATCCTTAAGTCACATGCCAGGTGTCTCCTTACTCACCTGATTGGGGGGGCAAATAAACCCCAAATTGGTAGGTTCATGGGGTTGTGGGAGCTGGTGAATCCTAAAATTTGCAGGTCAGAAAGTAAACAGTTGGCTTATATCCCAAGAACTAGAGATCAGAGATAAGTCATATGCAGGATCAAGAGAGAAGGAGCCCAAATATTAGATACAGGCTACACTCCCAAGGAAACTCTCCGTGACTGCTCACATCACATTACAAAGTGGAGGATAATTGCTTAATATCTGTCTAACTGAAAATCAAAGCATGGACAAGTTGACACATAACTTTAACCATCACAATTGTATTATACTTATAATATGATCTCTGCATGTTCCTCTGTAAACTTATTAAGCACACTGACCATCTTCATGATACCTCCCCCCAAGGGCCTGGATTGTAATAGGTTCAATAGGGAAAACATATATATTAATTGATTTGGATGGAGAGGAAATCTATCTTGGGTGAGCCATAATTTTGGAGGCTCTTATCCAGTGAATTTAAGAGAAAGTCACTGCCTCCCCAGGTGGTACTAATATCTTCAAAGAACCTAACCCATCCCACAGGCTCATATCATAGAATGAGATTCACATTATCTTAGATGAATTCAGTTCTGACGAAAGTTTTGCATTTTGCCATGCACTCTTATTGATATGCTTATTATTGGGCTCACTGCACATTTCTCAGGTTGGAAAATCTTGCTTAAGACCAAAATAAAACCTGTTACTTAATATATGCCAGGAACTGTTACAAGCACTCCTGCTACTGTAGCACATCCAGTCCCTATGAGAGGAGCCCTGACGGTGCAGTGGTTACAAGTTGGGCTGCTAACTGCAATGTCAGCACTTTAAACCCACCATACCAAGAGATGCTCTTGGGGTGAAAGATGGAGCTTCTCCCCCCTAATGAGTTACAGTCTCAGAAATTCACAGGAGCAGTTGATCCGGTCCTATAGGGTTGCTATGTATCAACATTGACTTAGTGTTTGGTTTAAGCTTTAATCTCTATTAGATTTCTATGACACGGGTTCTACCTGTCCAATTGTATAAAGGCGGAAACCAAACTACAGTGAACCCTGGTTTATCGCGGTTAATCGGTTCTAGACCCTGCCGTGGTAAATGAAATTCCGCGAAGTAGGAGTCCTTATTTGTAAATCAAATATTTTCGTAGTTAGAGCATAGAGGACGTGAAAAAACACCCTTTAGTCACCATTACACTCGTATTACCCAATTTATTAAACGAAAAAGGGAAAATACAGTAAAACATTTTGGACGTTACAATTATCATTTATTATTTATTATATTATTTATGGCATCAAGCGTGTACAGTATGAGCCAATCAGTGGCAGTAATGACAGAGCATGCACTGTTATGCAAAAACCGCGATAGAGTGAAGCCGCGGAAGTCGAAGCGCAAAGTGGCGAGGGTTCACTGTACACTAAAACCATTGCCATCCAGTCAATTTTGATTCATTGTGGCCCTAAATATGGTTTCTGAGACTGCACATCTTTATGAGACTAGACAGTCTCATCTTTCTCCTGGGTGGCAGCTGATGGGCTTAAAGTCCCAAATTTACAGTTGGAAGTCTAATTCCTAATCACCAGAAGGCACAGAAGGGCTTATGTCATTTCCTCAGAATTATAAAATTAGTGCAGATGTAGGATTCAAACCAGTATATCATACTGCCCTCATATTTGCACAAAACTCTGCATGTAGGTTGTGGTTCAAGTACTTGCTGACTAAGGTCAACTTTCTGTACAAGCATGGTCATTTTCTGCCAGGCATATACTCCTCCAGTTTCCCTTTTCATCCTTATCCTCTCTCCACGGGACTCAGGTGAGGCTGCTTTCATCTCTCGAGGCTACCAATCCTCCTTGTTTGTCACCTTGGATGTTGTGGTTGGATTGAGGATGAAAATATATGCCAGGAGAATCTGGGACTTTTGTGGGAATTCCTGGCAAATAGAAGTTTTCTTCTGGGGCCACAACATATAAGATGCTATGTGACTTTCAGAAGTGCCATATGGATAAGATCTACCTGTGATGAAGTCTCACAGAAGAAAGCAAGTATGGGACAGAGAGAGAGAGAGAGAATCTATACATCTATTCTGGTGATACCGCTTAAGGCCCTGGATCTCTGAGTCTGAAGTCTTAGACATTGCAATGGCATAATAGGGTTCTCATTCCCATGGAACCCACTGAAAGGGGCAACTTGCACAGAGCTTAAGCTAACAGATCATCTGGGCCGCCATTTTTCATTGCTGCTCTCAAACCCCAACACATTCCTTACTGCCATACGATGAACTCATTCCAGGTTCCAGCCCTTAGACTAATCCTGGGTCCATCCAGCTACTAGACAAGCACACAGGCCACGCTCCCAAAACCTACAGTTTCTTGGGGGAGGATTTGGAATCAAGCTCTGTCCATGAATGGGAAATGGAGCAGTCTGGTGGCTAATGGAAATGCCCAGGAGATGTCAGGTTGAGAAGAAGCCTGCAATGTGAGTAAAAATAAGTGAAAATCAGCCAGACAAAGGACCAGTATGAAGGAGGGAGGGTATGGGAACTGGGAAAAGTTTGAGCTTCATGCAGAAAAGGTGAGCCTGTTGGGTGAGAAACTGGCTCCAAGGAGGGAATCAAATGGTGTTTGCCATTTGTGGTCCGACCGCATGTAGGACGGAGAAGTTACTGAGCAGATGAGGTGTATGCCTAGACAAGCAGGCAGTTGTGTTCTGATTTAATGAGTTATTTGTATCTCCAAAGGAGCCCTGGTATACTCTGGACTGCTAACTGTAAGGTCAGCAGCTGAAATCACCAGCCATTCCAAGGGAGAATCATGAGGCTCTTTACTCCCATCAAGAGTTTGTCTTGGAAACCCAGAGGGGCAGTTCTAAAGAGTCACTATGAATCAGAATGTACTCAGCAGCAGTGAATTTGTTTATTCTTGGGGGTGGGGGGTGTTTATATTTTCAGGATTTCCCTATGAAATGGAAAGGAGGGCAAGGGTAATGCTTGGAGCATATCTCAGGGAATAGCACATTTGGTGTGAGCCAATGGGACACATTGAGTGGAAGGCCTACCTAGCCCCACTACACACCCTATCCGATACACATTGTGAAGTCTGTGTCATATACAGAGTTTACATGGCTCATGTAGACTTGAGCCAAAGTAAAATTGTTGAGAGGTCCTAAAGAGTCCAAACAGGAAGGAGCCACAGAGTCAGTCCCTGGCATCCCGTATGCTAACCTGGCAGTTTTAACTATCTGTAACAATATGAGATCAGGAAAGACATTGGATTATATTTTTAATAAAATTTTTATTTATTTAAAGGAATTCTTTATATATTTATTATCCTTTTTATACTTTCTTGGCTATAGAAATATTCTTCATAAAATGAATGTACAATAAACCAAAACTTAAGAATGCACAAGTGAAGTACTCAAAGAGAAATAGAAATAGTTCCTACATAAAAAAGAAACAAGGTTTAAAATTAATAGCCTAACTCAACAACTCCAGAACTAGAAAGAGAGGAGAAAACTAAGCCTATATAATAATAATAATATAAAAGCCTATGTACTTATAATATAATATAAAATGTTGCAGCTAATACATGGGAACGCATTTGTGTAGACTTCTTTTCATAGCATATATACAAATGGCCAATAAACACATGAAAAAAGGCTAATATCATTTAGCCATTAGGGAAATACTACACAAAACCACAATGAAATAACACTTTACTTCACATTCAGTAGGATGGCTGTAACCAAAATGCAATAACGATATATGTTGGAATGTGGAGAGATTTTAAAGAATCATCATTGCTGATGGGTGTGTTGTGCCAGGTTAATTAGAAAAACAAATCCAATAACATTTATATATGTGTGAGAAAGAGCTGTACACCAAGAAGTAATTATATATCAAGAAAACATTCCATCCCAGTTCAATTCAAGTCCACAAGTCAGATGCTAATCCATAAGTCTCTCTTCAGATTCATGCAGACACATGCAATGATGTAGAAGGCAAGAAGATCACATACTGGTAGGTGTAGAGTCGCATGGATCCAAGGTCGCTGCAAACCTAGCAGAGCTCTGACGCCTCTCAGGGTGACTAGTAAGGAGAAAAGTGAGAGGGGAGAAGGAGAGCGGGTGGGCCCCAGGGTCTCCATCTATATAACAAGGACAGTCCCAAGGACACAGCATCAGACTGTGACCTGATTGACAGGTTTGATTCCACCCATTGCAAAGAGTATCTGCTTGACATAAAATCACCTGATTATCATAGTGCGAATGTAAAATGATGCAACCACTTTAGAAAAGTCTAGCATTTCTCAAAATAAGTTGTCATATAGCTCAGTTACCATATGGTATAACATTCTCACTCCTAGTTATTATCTTTAAAAAGGCAAAACATGTGTACACAAAACCTATGCACAAATGTTCATAGCACCATTTTTTGCAATAGGCCAAAGTATAAGTACTCTCAAGATCTATTAGTTAGTGAATCTGGTGTATACATACATTGGGATATCATTTGGCCATAAAAGGAATGAAGTGCTGATAGGGATGAAATAAAAACAAACTTGTATAAATTGTTGAATGGAAGACTGATCTGCCCTGTAAACCTGCACCAAAATCACACTAAATTTTTTAAAAAACACAAAGTTTTCATGTATCTCTCTTACTAAATCTACTTATTAAAATAAGTGGTACTGATAACAATTTCATACTTTAGAGCAGTGCTTCCAAAGCTATGTGTGGTGAGGGACTTTTTTTTAACTCTATAGTGGACAGAGAATATCCTTCTATGCATGACTTCTAGAACACAGTTCATACCACATGCAGTTCATCAGTTTGAATTTGCACTGAAATGTTCTGGTCACTCATTAATAGTATAGCAATGTCACATTGCCTCTTAACAGATTGACTGTTCCATTAAATGTCCTTATTTATCTTGAAGAGTACTGGTGATGAGTTGCTCGAAGATCAGCACTAAATCCAAAATTGGATTCCTAATATCACTGCTTTGCAGTGAATTTGGGAAGAAATAAAAGAATCGCGCTCTCTCTCTCTTTCTCTCTCTCTCTCTCTCCCCCCTCTTTCGCCCCTCCCTCCTCCCTCCCCTCCTTCCTCTGTCTCCCCATCTTTCTCTCCCCCTTCCCCTTCTCCCTTTCTCTCTCCTCCCCTCCCCTCTCTCCCCCTTCTCTCTCCCCTTCTCTCCCC
>NW_022104553.1:3047149-3054361 GCF_000313985.2 Echinops telfairi | reverse complement strand
CCTCTCTCTCCCTCTCTTTCCCCCTCTTCCCCCCTCTACTTACCCCATCTCTCTCAAGAAAAAAAAAAGTATCAAAGGATAGGTAGCAAGGGAAGATAAAGAAGAGGCCAACAGGAGGTGGAAAACCCAGGGGAAAATTCCTAACTCATTTGAAGCCTGAATATGACCATTCAGATCTGTGAATGTGCTACTTATGTCCTTTCTCCAAACAAACACCTATTATAAACTCAGAAAATTGCCACGCATTCCAGAAACCAAGGTGATAACAGCATTTTTTTGCTTTTAGGGAATTTAAGATTTTAAGACATTGGGAATGATCTGATACAGTAAACCCATTATCCATCCATCTGTTGGTTTGTGGTACTGTTGTGACTGTACCACAACACCAGTTTGTGGTACTGTTGTGACTATTGTGGTACATGTTGTTATGATGCTGGAAACTATTCCACCAGTATTTCAAATATAAGTATGGTCACCCATGATGAATAGGTTTCATCAAAGCTTCCAGGCTAAAACAGACTTGGAAGAAAGGTTTGGTGATCTACTTCCGAACATTAGCCAATGAAAACTCTATGGGTCACGGACGCGTGTCCAATATAGTGCTGGAAAATGAGTCCACTAAGTTAGAAGGCAGTACAAAATAAGGACAACGATGGACTCACACATGCCAATGAACACTAATGATGGTGCAGGAACAGGCAACGTCTGGTTATGTTATACACACGGTAGCCGTGAGTTAGAGCAAACTCTACTGCAACTAACAACATATGACAGACACAATGAGGTGCTTGTGGTAGAAGTGGCCAGGTAACAAGGAAAGAGCGCATACTATTTGAGCTAAACTAGAAGGATTGAGTGAAAGCCTAGGAAATGATATGGGATAGGAGACTCCAAAGAGATGAGCTTCTCTTTTCATTTTTTCCCTAAGATTAAATTTGGTTAAGTAAGAAAGCATGGGTGTGCAGAAGGTATGCATGGGTGTGTATCAGATCAGACACTCCAGTCAGGCATGATGGCTAGTACTTTAGTGAAGATAGTATTTGAAAGACCATCTTTCCTCATCAGATACCTCCACCCATCACACACACCCATAAAAAACACCTCATCCCCATTGAGTCAATACCAATCCACAGTGACCTATAGGATAGAGTAGAACTACCCCTGTGAATTTCCCAGACTGTAACCTTTACTGGGTGTAGAAAGCCTTGCCTTTTTCCCATGGAGTGCCAGGATTACAGTCCAACTTGTAACCACTATGCTACCAGGGCTCCTTGGGGACAGACAAGGCAAAATATATAGTAAAATATTAAGAATGGTAGGTTTGGTATTACAATATTCTGAGTATACCTGATATACAGTGAATCTGAGAAGGAATACAATTTGACAAAGGATGTATACCAAGAGAAGAGAAACACACTTCTCCGAAACTCAGTTCACTTTCTCCCCATTCATTTAAAACTTTTTGTTATAGGAACTGCCTAATTTTTATTCAGATTTGTGTGAGTCTGGGTTGACTAGAGAAATAAATCCAGGACATTCATATGTGTATAAGAAAGAGTAATTGTATATTAAGAGTATACAACTAAATATATAAAAGAGTAATTGTATATTAAGAAAACATCCCAGCCCAGTCCAGATCAAGCCCATAAGTCCGATATTAGCCCATATGTCCAATACCAGTTGGAAAATTCCTCTTTAGATTCATGCAACACATGTGATGATGCTGAGTGCAGGAAGATCACAGGCCAGTGGATGAAAGTCTTGTGGATCCAGTGGTGGTGGAAGCATCTTAGTGCTGGCTTGGGCCTCCATGTGGCTCCTCCAGCTCCAAGGATCTGGCTACCATCAGCATCGTTCTATGTGTCTTGTCACCAGGAATATGAAGCAGAGAGCGTTGAAGCACAGAGCATGCCTGGCCTCCAGTGAGCTATTTTTCTCCTTTGCGCCTCCAAATGAGGTCATCAAGCAGTGACTTGATTGACGCCCCTTTGCAAGTTGACAGGAGATTATGTAACAACCACTAGATTATTCAGATTTATTCAGTTATTTTTTTCAGCAAGCTCAAATTTACTGTTGAGTATTACTAGTGAATTTTAAATTATAGTTATATATTTTAACTCTAGAATTTTCAGTTGATCCTATTTTATACTTTCAATTTCTTTATATATATTTGATGAGACAGTTTCGTTATACCTTCCTTTAATTCTTTTTACATAGTTATAAGAGTTCCTTTGAATTATTTGACTATAATGTACATCTTCATCACCTCTAAGGCAGTTTCTATTGCCTGCTTTTATCCCCTATGTATTTCACTTTCCTGTTTCTTGACCTGTAATTTTTATTAAAAATGGAACATTTTTTAAAATGTATGATACTAACTCTGGATGTTGATCCCACCCCCTGGACCCTAGTAATTATTATTTGATTGGTTAATGACTGGACTCAACTACTTCAATGAAGTCTATTTGCACTACATTGTGTGCAACCTATAATGACCTTGCTCAAACTTCTTTCCCTCTCGATTTTATCTTTAAGACTGGCTTCCTAGAGATCACCTCTGGGTCAACATTGAATAGTGATCAGCTTCTGATTGAACAGAGATTGTTGTTAGAATTATTGTCTTTTACCACAGGATGTGTGGTGCCTTGGAAATTTCTGTTCTGTACAGGAAATGTATTAATTTGCTCCATTTTTAGCCAGAGGCATGTGGATCCAAGGTTTATTTTTTTATCTAGTCATTCTTCTAAGGACTCATTCTCAGACATCCACACAGGTTGTTAGGCTCTCTTTGATCATCTGTTTCTTCAGCCACCTTACACTACTGGCTGGTCTACCTCTATTGATAGCACACCCATAATTTAACCATCACTAATTGGTAGTTGATAACTCTATTATTTACAACAATACTGTCAAGGCTTACATTATTCTACAGTCTGATTTAAATAAAGGAGGGATCCTTGGCACATTTAGAATGTTGTCCATTTTGAGGCTTGCTACAATCACTCACCCTTCCCCCAGCAAAACCTTCAGGCTTTGGAGGTAGAGGGGACTCACTCCTCATTTTCTGTCCCGCATATATACTCTCTATACTCCTTATGAGTTGGATTTGTGTGTTACGGGGTGGGAACTGGTGCCACTGATCAGTTGTTGCCACCACTTAATATAAATCATCCATATCCCTGAGCAGGGGAATGAAGAGTGAAGTTTTTCTGATATTCATCTGCTATCAAATAACTCTTGCACTTCAGAAAACAGAGATGGGAACTTCCTCTCAGGAACCACGCCTACCAAAGCAACTCTTTCACAACACATCACCCTCACCCTGGTCCTCGCTACACAATGGGATTGGGAGTGGGAACAGTTCTCCTGCCTCCCACCACCCACTCTGTTTAAGACTGCTCTACACAGAACTGAGGGAAGAGGGGTCTTCTGAAACCCACTGGATGCTATGTCCACCCTAATAGTTCTTCTACTCCAAGAAGTTGGAGGAAATAGGAGCTTCAACTGGGATGCTAAGCCTAGTGGAACAACTTTCACAACAGAGGTGGGTGGAGGATGGTGGGGGGCTAGTTTGAATGCCATAGCATCCCCACCCCACCCACCCCCACTTTTTTATTTTGCTGAGTTTCTATAGATTTTGTTGAGTATATGCCTCTCAATTTTTCTAAGTTCTCTGATAAATTCCTGGGTACCTTGAATGCTTTCCTTTACCAATTTTGAACAGTTTAATAGAAGTCTCTTTAGGAGAGACTTTTCCCTCATTCTTTATACTGCTATTAAGCTCCAAGGCTTATTTTTAAATTAAAAGAAAGAAAAACAAATCGATATTATTATATGTCACTGTTTGTATAAGAAAGGACAGAATATATATATATATATATATATATATATCACTTAGCCAAACTGTGTGGCGAAGAGACAAGAGTGAGTATCCACTTATAAATTTGTGCCTTTTAAACTTTGAATCATGCGAGTGTTTGCCTTTTGAACTTCTATTTGAAGTTGTTGGATTGTTTCTAGTTTTTGTTTATTTTGTCGGATTGGTCTTGTAATTCTTTCTTGAGGCCCTCTAGCTTTTCTTCTGTTTTTGTTTCGTTTTGTTGTATGTCTATCAAAATTTCCCTCCTATAACTTACAGCAGTTGAAAATTATCACCCTAAAGTCTCTCATGAGAGAATCTAGTTTTCTCCTGCTCCAAGTGTGCATCTGTCTGTAGTCCTGTCAAATGTGCTGTTTCCGCCTGTTTCTGAACACATGCAGACATTGAGTACTGTTTCTGAGACATGGTATTGTTTTATTTTTATTACCTGTCTCTGTCCAAAAACCAATCCCCACGTACTTATTATAGATCTCAGAGAACTATGGGTGGGCAGGCAGTGTAGCAGGAGTCAGAGACAAGAAGCAATTCACTACTTCCCCCTCAAACCTCAGTTTCAAGACTGGTTCTCAAGTCCCTAGGGAGTGCTAGACAAACACAACCAACAAGAATGGGGGAGAGAAGAGAATGTCCAAAATACTGCCTGCACACTTGCTGAGTGGCACTCACCGACTTCATTCAGAACGAGGCCCAGATTCTGTTTGGTCAGGACTGACACAGGTGATACCACTTAGAATCCTAGGGCCATGGATGAATGCTGAAGCACGCAAGCGCTTCCATTCTGATTTTCTCCCGGATGGAGGACCACCTAATTCTGCCCACACTCAGGGCTAGCTATCCCCCTCAATTCTCAGGGGAAATTCTACCACAGTCAAGTCCCAGAGAGTCCCTGCTGGGTGTTTGCAATCAGTCCCCTGCTGATCTGAATTTCTCCTATCCAGTATTAATACAGTGAGCCGGATGTGGCGCCCACACCTCTCAACTCCAGTGACCAGGAGGCTGTGAATTTTCTATTTGAGTTCAAACTCATCACCCGGTATGTTGGGGCAGAATTGTTAGGAGTTAGTTTACAGGAGGCTGTGGAGAAGAGGGCTACGCTCACTGTTATCCTCTGCTGAGGTCTGGAACACTGGGGGAAGTGGCAGCTCCCCAGGCATCTTGCTGGGCAGCACAGAATCCGTGCAGTGTTTCTGAGGGAAGCTCTATGTCAATTTCTCCCTTGGGGGCACCAAGGTGTGATCGGCAGAGGTTTCAGCTCCTCAGCAGAGGTTCTGAAGAACTGAGGCTCCTGAGTCTTTTTCTTTTGTACAACTTTCATTTATTTTTTAATTTTTTTAATCATTTTATCGGGAGCTCTTACAGATGTCATAACATTCTATAATTCAATCACATCAAGCAGTTTCAAAATATTTTCTTTCTTCTTGAACTCCTTGATATTAGCTGCCCCTCAGGAGCCTCGTTATTTTATTATTATCATATTTATAATAATAATAATAATTATTATTATTATTTTGCTGCATCTTACACCTGAATTTTGTCTCCTTTTTCAAAGGTTCCTTTGCAGAGGGCTTCTCAGAGACTTTAACTAGGAAGCCATATTGGATGGAACTCAAGACTGTAATTCTTTACAGTAGTAGAAAGCCTTGCCTTTCTCCCACAAGGAACTTCAGAAATTATATATATTTTTTAATTGTCTAGAAGCAGAGCTGCTAGGACAAAGATTATATAGATATTGTTGCTGTTTACCATGAGTCAATGTCAACTCAGCTACTCTATATGTTAGCGAGTAATTGCTCCATAGGGTTTACCGGAGCAGACTGCCACATTTTTATCTCCCTCCTGGTGACTGATAGGCTCAAACTGTCGATTTTTTGGTTACCCAGTAGGCCCTTAACAATTGCCACCAGGGTTCCTTTATAAAAGTATTACCCCTATTACCATTGAGTCAATTCTGACTTATCGTGATTCTAATGTGCTTCTGAGGCTGTAAATATTTAGTATATCTCCTCTTTGACATACTATTAAGATGAAAAAGAAGTGAAAACACCCCCTGCAAAGGAAGGTACTCTCTGGACGAGCAGGAAGAGAAAATGTAAAATAAAACAGAGCTCATTGAACCTAGACCGTCAAGACAAAAGGAGCTAGAAAATTCTAGGGAGAATGAAGACAACATCCCTACCAGATAGGTCTGCCCTCTTCACACAGAGTTTTCAGGTAGGCTCTGGCTCAGGTTCCTCAAATGATGTCGAGTGACAATCTTGGTCCTGTATCTTTTGTCAAGTACACCCTTCCAGTAGCAGACAAGATGGCGATCCCAGAGCTCTCCTCCCAAAGTGTGAACACAGTTAGAACAAGGAATCCTATCCCACCACTGGGATGAGAATTGGGATGGTCTCATTCTTGCTGGAAGTCACAACTCCACTCCAGAAAGTCTGGTTAAGGGCACTGTTCCTGGAGATGTCATCCCCAGACTCATGAGGTCTGAGACATCAAAACAAAATCAAGCTCAGAGTCATTGCCATTCATGCTAACTCATAGTGACCCCGTGTGTTGCTGAGACTGTAACTGTTTATGGGAGTAGAAAGCCCCATCTTTCTCCAACAGAGTGGCTGGTGGTTTATGAAGTGCTAACCATTTGGATCATCGCCCAGAGTGAAACCACTACACTGCCAGGGCTCCAGAAGTCTGGGACCGTTTTTCTTTATCATTCCACAGAATCATGTGACTCTTTGCTCTTTCTTTATACTTCTCTTGGATAAGTTATTGTGGCATCAGTTCACTTCTAATGAGCCATGCCTAACAACTGTGTGGTTACTGGGACATGCTTACTTGGAGGTTTATGGTACCTGAATGTCTCCAGATATCTGGAGACCCAGCAGCTACCCCATTCAGGTAGAAAGAAGCAGGCTTAACATTGAGTGTAAATGAAGTCAATTCACAGAGCAAGTACTGAAGGAATAGGTATTTAAGAAAAATACTTCCAACAAACAGACCTTGGACTATTTATAGGCTTTTCCATTTTTTGTCAGTGGCTTTCTTTTTGTTACTGTTATTTTGTTTTTGTTTTGGGTTGTTGTTGTTATTGTTTTGTTGGTTTTGACTTCCTTTGTTGATTTATTTGTCTTTGTCAGGTGTTTGCACTTATTAATGTATCTGCATGTTTATTTAGATAAGATAGGTGGGATGAATAATTCAGAGAGGAAAAGAATGGGACCAATGATTCTGGGATGATACGGGAGAAGGGGAGGTGGGAGAAAGGAAGGGGGTAGGTAACCAACCCAGGGACAAGGGAACAACAAATGAACTATAATCAATGGAAGGAAGGTCATAGGATG
>NW_022104553.1:3034770-3046061 GCF_000313985.2 Echinops telfairi | reverse complement strand
AATGCTTTGAAAATGATGATGGAGGCATATGTGCAAATGTGCTTGACACACTGGATGAATGTATGGATTGTGATAATAGATCTAAGAGCCCAAATAAAAGTATTTTAAAAAGAAAGAAAAATACTTAACCTGTAAGGGGATATTGCTTAACCTTGATGTGTTTGTCTTTTCTGAAATATGTATGTAATTTTAAAATTATATTTATAGGATTTTGTTTTTCACATTATAAATCTTGCTGTTCATTGTGGTGAGCCAATTCCAACTCATGGTGACCCTGTGTGTGTGGAACAGAACTGCCCCACAGTTTTCAAGGCTGTGGCTTGTTGGAAGCAGATCAGCAGACCTGTGTTCTGAACACATGTTTATTACAGAGAATTTCTAAAATACAGAACAGTAAAGCCCCTCACAGTTCTACAACTGAGAGAAAATCATTGCTATTTTTTTTCCTCCTGCTGGTAGTTTTTTTTCAGCTGTGTGTGTATATTTAATATATACTTTTGCCTTGAGACTATGTAAGAATTCTTGTAATGCATCTTTTAAATTTACCTTTAGATTGAAGCATTTCCCCATGTCATTAGTCTTCGTAATTATTCCATAAAATAATTTTATCTCTATTTCTCCCTTTTCCCTTTAAATAAATAATATATACTTTATCTACTTCTTTAAACAATATTATTAATCAGATTCAGAAAATGAAAATTTTTCAGTGTTCTAAACTTTTTTAAGTTAGTGTGTTTGGTAATGACAGGGCAACATAAAGAAAATACAGGCCTCTCCTTTTTTTTCTCTGCAATTACTTGAAAGGCTTTCTCTCTACAGTGGCAGCACCTTCCATGTATTTGTATGGGGCAATTTAGATGTAATTTTGTAAATCCTAGGATATAGGCACAGAATCTCTTTCTAGTTTAAAAAGACAAATGAAGTTCTATTGATCCAAGCACTGAATTTTTCAGAAAATAGCAAAATCTGTGTCATAGTTAGGTTTTGTGTCCAATGGAATGGACCAGGGTTCTCATTAGTTTGACAGTAATCATCCCTCATGGTGTGATCTAACACAACGTAACGAACTCCATGATGGGATCTAATCAACTCTGTGAGAAGTTGGTGGTTGGGGTGGAATGCAGCCCCCTTAATCAAATCACAGCCTTTATACAACTGGAAGAAAGACTCCTCTGGGGCCCTGAGGAGTCCTGCTGCTTTCTGTGGGAAAGCTTGCCACTTCTGCTAGGTCTGGATCTGCATCTGCTTTGTAGCACTGCTGCTCTTTTGCCCGCTGATTCCCAGGAGCCACCAGCAGACTACCAACCATAGGTCATTAAACTTTGCGTTCACCAGCCTGGGGTCTTCCGTTTCCTGCTTCCTGGTTCACCGGCCCCTACAGCTACATGAGTCATGAGACATCTTCAGTTAACATCTGACTCACAGACGTGAATTGGACTGGACATGCTGGCTTTTACAATTGGGTGAACCACCGCTTTCTTTGGTTTCCAGAAATTAATTTTATTTATTTATTTGCTTATAGTTATGAAAAGATCATTTTATTTGGGGTTTCTTACAACTCATAACAATCCATACATCAATTTCATCAAGCACATTTGTATATAGGTTTCCATCATCATTTTCTAAACATTTACTTTCTATTTGAGCCCTTGGGATCAGCTCCTCTTTTTTTCCTCCTCCCCCACCCTCCCGAACCCTTGATAAATTATAAATTAATATTATTTTCATAACTTACACCAAACTTACCCCCCCCTGGTGGGGGGGGTGTTATAGGTCCATCATTGTGATCAGTTCTCCCTTCCTCCCCCTTCTCCTCCCATCTTCCCCTACCCTCCTGGTATCACTACAACCATTTCTGTTCCTGAGGGGTTTATCTGACCTGGATTCTATGTATCATGACCTCTTATCTGTACCACTGTACATGCTCTGGTTTGGGGTCAGGATAGTCGGGGGTGAGGAGGCTTCAAAGAACCAGAGGAATATCGTGTTTCACTGGTGCTATATTACACTCTGGTTGACTCATCCTTACCTTGTGGCCCTTCTGTGAGGGGATGTCCAAATGTCTACAGATGGATTTTGAGTCTCTGCTCCAACTCCTCTCATTCTCAACAATATGTGGTGTTTTTGTTTTGTTCTGTTTTGTGTCTTCTGAAGCCTGTTACCTGATCCTGTTGACAACTCATGTGTTGCCACAGGCTGGTGTGCTTCCTCCATGTGGGCTTGTTGCTTCTCTGCTAGATGGCTGCTTGTTTAACTTCAAGCCTTTAAGGCCCCAGACGCTATCTCTTTTGATAGCTGAGCACCATCAGTTTTCATCACCGCATTTGCTTGTACACCCATTTTGTCTTCAAGGCTCATGTTGGGAGAGTGAGCATCACAGAATGCCAAGTTGTTAGAACAAAGTGTTCTTGTGATGAAAGAGGGCTTGAGCAGAGGCCCAATGTCTGTGCACTTCCTCAGTGTATTGCCATATAAATATATGTACATAGGCAATACCTCTATTTTTATGAATTAATATATTGACATAAGTGAACACCTATGTTTATATCTCTATCCGTAGCTTTGCTTCCTAAATCTTTCTTCTGATTCCTTTTATCTTCCTCCTGCTCCACCATCATGCTTGCCCTTCTTCTGCCTCTTAGTAATTCCTCTCAGCTATATTGCTGTTGCTGCAACATCACCAGGATCTCTACATCTTCCTTGTTGTCGATTTTAATTCCCTTGTTGTTCCCTGTCTATGACATTGTTTGTTCACTGCTCCCTTACCCTGTCTCCTCCTGCCCCCAAGTCCCTCCATAACCATCAGTCCCATTGCTTCTCCTCAGGCTTGCGTCCTTGCCTATCTTATATAAGTAGGCAAAATAACAATAACAGAAACAAATAAAAAAGAAAACAAAAGATTCAAGAAAAAGGGGAAAAAATGAAAAAGCATACATAATTCCAGGTCTTTCTACTGACCTTTATGACTACCTCCCACCAGTTCTGGAGCATTCCAAAACTGCCCCTCCTAGGCTGAAGTCTATTTTGGGGGCTCCTCAGGGGCTTTGTGGCCTGGCTTTGTTCCCATTGCTCATCTGTTATGTTCCCTTCTTGGTTCATCCCACTATGGGGGTCAGACCGGACTCATTCCCCACCATGTGTCTATAGTATTGCCCTCTGTCATGGTATGCTCCAGCAAGGGGACATCATGTGTCGAGCTATTGTCACCCCTACAGTCCTCTCTGTGCCTTAGCAGTTCCGTGCAGGACTTCATCCTCAGGTCTTGGTGTGTCAGTATAGGGTCTAGTCCCTCAATCTCTCTCTTTCCTTCCTGGTTTGCTTCCATGTGGGTGTGGCAGACTGGGCCCTCTCTCCAACCTGTAGTAAATCTGTGTTGTCCTCTGTAGCACATACTTCTAGGGAGTGAGCCACTTCTGGATATAAATTTATTTCTGTATACATGTATGTATAAGCACTGTCAGTTTTTCTTCTCTAGGGAACCCAGCTTAATCCAAGGACATTAATACCTGAAAGGTTGGTTGTTTGAACCCACTCAGAAGTGCCTCAGAAGACAATCATCATTATTTGCTTTAAAATGGTCCCAAATCCACTGCTATCATATCAATTCCAATTTACAGCAAAATTAGATAAGGTTTTCTGAGACTGTAAATCTTTATAAGAGTAAATAAACTCATCTTTCTCCTGCTGAGTGGCTGGTGGGTTTGAACCACAGACTTTGTGGTTAACATGAGAGCTGCTAAACTCCAATTCAATTCTATTGATTCTACTCTGCACACATAAGTTGAAATCAACTTGAGGGCTAATAAGAACAATAAATTGTTGGATTAAATATCATTTAAAATACCACCTAGAAAAAACAAGCAACCATTCACGACTTAGAATCACAGTGTAACTATCCCTTAGATACAACTTTCTCCAACATGCAAATGAAGGGTATAAGCCATAAACAAATTACCCAATAAGCATGCTTACCCAATAAGGTAAGCATGAGTTTACTAACTAATCTTAGAGTAGATTAGTAAGTAAACTTTTTCTAATTAGGTACTCAGTCCTTGTCAGATATTGTAAAGTTGTGAAGATGATGTCATTCTATAGGAAGGTGCTGTGGGGTTGAGAGAGAGAGAGATGCTAGCCATACTTAAAAGCATAAACTTTGGTGTGGTGAAAAAGTGTGAAATTTTTCACTATAGATTAGTAAATAAGCACAAATAAACATTGCTTACTTTGCTGGTAATCCAACACTGGTTGAAATCCACTAATAAATCAGATTAGAAATTCTTCTAGGGTTCATAGTAGATTCAATTCAACCAGTGGGGAAATATCTAGTTTTAATTTGAAGGTGGAAAAAGAAGACAAAGAGGAAGAGAAGAGGGCAATTTTATAAAATTATAAAAGTGCTCCCTCCTCCCTACCCATGTATCCAATGTTTGTCTTTCTTATTTTTAAAAAGAGGACAAGAACCCCAACATTAATTTTAACTTAAAAAAATAGAATCCATGTACTCCAAGTTATTGAATTTGATAGCATATAGTTTTTCGTAGTACTGTGTTATTATTCTTTTTATTTCATTTGAATCTGTTGGGACTTCTCCTGTTTCATCCCTAATTCTTGATATTGACACCTGCTCCTTCTTTTCCTTTAAGTTTGCTAGCGATTTGTCAATTCTGTTAATCCTTTCAAAGAAGCAGCTTCTTGTTTTGTAATTTTTTTCTATTGTCCTTCTGTTTTCCATTTCATTTATTTCTGCTTTTATTTTTATGATTTTTTTCTTTTGCTGATGGAGGGATTCTGTTGTTGCCTCTGTTCTAATTGTTGGAGGTGCTGCGTTAAGAATGTGACCATGATCCTCTCCTCTTTTTTCATGTGTGCCTTTATAGCAATAAAGTGCCCTTTGATAACCACTTTTGCTGCCTCATGTAGCCACACAGAAACTGAAATACTTAAAAATAAACCTAACACCCCATCCCCCGCTCAAAGGACCTGTATGAAGAAAATTACAGAACAGTACAACAAGGAACCAGAAGGGATCCACACAAATGGGGGAACATCCCATGTTCATGGATTGGAAGACTCAATATTGTGAAAATGCCAATATTGCCTAAAGGACTGTAAAAATTCAATGCAATCACGATCCAAATCTTCAAAGAAATGGAAAAAAAGATTACCAACTTCATGTGGAGAGAGAAGAAGCCCAGGATAGGCAAATAATTCCTTAAAAAGAAGAACAAAGTAGGTGGTCTTGCTGTGCCTGACCTCAAAACTTACTACTATACAGCTACAGTTATCAAAACAGCCTGATACTCACATAATGATAGATACATGGACCAATGGATCAGGACAGAAATAAAAACGTTCGCATATAGACAATTGACTTTTGACAAAGGCCCAAAAATCATGAAAGGGGAAGCAGATGCCCTCTTCAATAAACGGTGCTGGAAAAGCCATGTGCAGAAGAATGAAACAAGACCCATACTTCACTCCAAGCACAAAAACAAACTCAAGGTGGATCAAAGACCTAAATGTAAAACCTAAAGCTATCAGGATCACCAATGAAGAAATTGAGACAAAGCTAGGAGCTTTAGTGCAGGGAGTACATGGGCTATCACAATTAACAAAGGAGACACACTTCACGGGAGACAAATTAGATGAGTGTGACCTAATAAAAATGAAAGTTGGGGGGAGGGGGCATTGCGTCAGGCCCTGCTCCGCTCCCTGTCTTTGAAACCCAGCAGGAGAGTAGTCAGCTCTAGATTCTAAACTGTATCCTGCCCCTGTGTTACTGCTATTGGTGAGGGAGCATTAAACAGCCCTGTAGAAAAAAAAAAATGAAACAGTTGTGCACATCGAAAGACAATCAAAAGAGTAAAAAGAGCCCACGGAATAGGAAAAGATATGTAGTAATAACATAAGAGAGAACGGTCTAATTACTAAAATCTACAAACTTTTACAAGCTTACAACAAGAAAAACAACTAATAGCCCTCTGAGAAGATAGGGAAAAGGCCTGAACAGATGATTCGCAAAGGATGATGCCCGAATGGCTAATAAACACATGAGCAAATTCTCCCGGTCATTATCCATCTGGAAAATGCAGATCCAATCAACTATGCGATAACACCTAATGCCCATTATGAAGCCTAGTTCAAAAAAACTGAGAACAACAAATGTTGGAGAGGGTGTGGTGAGACAGGAACCCTTATCCACTACTGGTGGGCTTGTAAACACTTAAAACAGATGGCAATTGAGCTACGATATGATAAAGCAATAGCATTACTAGACATATACCGAAAAGAAATGAGAAATGGATCACAAGCAGACATTTGCTCCCCCATGCTCATCGCAGCACAGTTCACAATAGCAAGAAGCTGGAAACCGCCTAAATTCCCATGAATAGGAGAGTGGATAAAGAAACTCAGGTACATACACACAATGGAATACTACGCATCCCTAAGAAACAGCGATGAAACCATGAAACACCTCAACTCATGGAGAGATCTGGAAGACATCATGCTGAGTGAAGTTAGTCAAGCACAGAAGGACAAATACTGTAAGTGTCCACTGCGGTAGAAACAAGCATCAGAAGAAGCACAAGGATGCAAGGTAGCCTGTCTTCTGGCTAGGGGCCAGACAACCCGGTAAAGAGTCAAACCAGTGCCAATCAACCACACATTATCCGCTCTAGCTATGTATACAGTAAGTAGGTCACTTGGCCAGAGGGCACTTCAGGACAGCGGGGATCAAGTTGATGGGTGAGAGGGGGATGCTATCTGCTGAATGGTAGCCAAATGGAACTGGGGTGAGGCCCCCCAGAGAGGGAGGTGGCCCTGTCAGAGGGATGAGGCCTACTGATGTGAAGGGCAGCACAGTAGTGAAGAGAAGGGATAATCAATTTGGGGGAGAACATGGGTGCATGTGAGCTGAGAGGAAGGGAGGAATGGTAGTCCTGTAGATGTGGGAGAGCAGAGATTGGATGCCCTTGGGAGAAGTCGGTGAGGAGGGGCTCTGGTGGTGTGTAATGGATGGGAAGAATGGACCTAGAGCTTGCTGGGTGTTGGGAGCCCAGGCTGGGTGCCATAGAACGCTGGGACACTGAGTCCAGTATCTTGGAAATGTGAGGCATGCTCTGGAGGCTACATTGGGGAGACCCCATGAGGGAATCCCACTGGGTGAACTGGACTCTACCTAGGACACATTTGTGGCAGGAAAGCACATGGTGTCTGAGGAGACAGAAGATACCTGTGCCAGGAGTGGTGTACCGTTGGTTGGTGGACAAACAAGATTGTGCTACATCAGCACCCTGTGTGCTGCATTGAGATGCATACTATTCCAGTGATCCTGTGGCGGCCATTCTAGATTTTGCTTATGCTTGTGTATGTTGGGGTGTGTCTCAAAGGTGCGTTGCCTTTGGGGCGGAGCATCCTCTTGAAGCTGGGTTATTTATTTCTCTGTTTTTCAGTAAATGAAATCCAGGGTCATGGAACCTATAAGGAAATAAAACATAACAAGGGTTTGGGGGGAGGTAGGACATACAGGGATGGGTGAAAAAGAAGGAAAGGACATCAAGAAGCCTAGGAAAGAAAAATATGTTCAGAGACTGATTATGGAAACTATGTTTGATATGATTGAACTATGGAATGATATGACATATATATTAATGCCCAAGCTACAGCAAATTAATTTTTTTAAAGGATAGATCCAGGAAGGACTTCTGGGCTCGCACAAGATCCTAGCTCCAACTTAAAAACAATTAGTTCTTACATCATGACCCTGCTCAATACTTACCTTCGTGAAGTGATCACTGAAGATAAGGGTGATACAGCAAAGTGTGGTGAGAAAAGTAGATGGTGCCCGGTTATCAATCGAAATAGCAACTGGGGTCTTAAAGGTTTGTATTCAAACAGTCATCTAAACAAGGAATCGACTAAGTCCACACAGAAGAAGCACACTAGCTTGTGAGATCCAAAGATAACAATTACAAAATTCAAATATGGTGAAGAGAAAAGTACCAGAGCTAAAATTATAAACACCCAGTTTGTAGGCTATGGAGGACGGTGGGAGCCCCAAACCCATCTGCAAAGTATATAGTCACACTGAGCCACTGGCAGATCCGCTGTAACCTAAGTAAGGCAAGCATCCGCAGCATCCCCTAGCAGGCAGAGATCATTGTAATCTTGATTATGTGAGATAAGAGCTCAACATTTGGCCAGTTAACCGCCCATAGACCACGTCCTGAATTTTTTTTGAGGGGGGGGCAAGTATCTCTTAGATACTCCATGATAAAAACTTCTTCTCTGGCTTCTTGAACGTTGATGGGTGTCTTCTTCCTATCACGATTATTTGTATTTTTGCCTTTATACTAATGTGATCTTATCCTTACCACCTTAGTGCGATTTGTTTTTCATTGTTTTCTGTGGGGTTTCACAGCTGTGAAGTGCAAGAGGAGTGGCTGTACAATGATAATAACTGATGCAAGGTGTAATATTAAGAAGGGGGATGGGCGATAGGGAGGAGAAGGGGATTTGAGGAGTAACTAATGAAGGCGGGAGTGGGGAGTGTGTTAGTCTGGGTAGACTAGAGAAACAAATCCATGGACACACATATGTGTATAAGAAAGAGATTTATATACAACAGCAATTGAACATTGAGAAAATAAATATCCCAGCCCAGTCCAGATCAAGTCCATAAGTCCAACATTAGTCCATATGTCCAACACCAATCCATAAAGTCCTCCTCAGACTCACAAAATGCATGCAATGATGACGAATGTAGAAGATCACAGGCCAGTGGGTAGACAGTCTTTGGATCCAGTGGCATTGGAAACATCTCAGCTCTGGCAGAGGTCTCTGGGTGGCTTCCCAGGGCTGCATCAGGTTGGGTCTATGTGTCTTGTCAGCTGCCATGTCTCCCAGGGTGTGAGAAGAGAGTCTCTCCTACCTCCAAGGAAGAAATTCAGCAATTCCCAGAATCCTTAGGGGAAGGCCAGGCCCACACAGAGATCTCATTGGCCATAGCCTGATTAACAGCCTAGACTCCACCCCTACACTCTTAATCCTCAAATTGACAATTATATAACTACTATGTGGAGAGACCCCTGGAGCTGACTGTGATTGAACAGATCACTTTGGGGGTGAATCAACTATGGGGGGAGGGAATGCTCTAGGATGAATGTGGTGGTGATTGTATAATTCCCCTGTGACATGTTTGAACATTTGAGCTATTTGATTCTATGATTTTTAAATTATGTGCCAATAAAATTGTTGGAAAAAAGGAAATTGAATCATTCCATTTCATCCTGTTAACATAATAAACTACAGATTTCTTATTTATAACATTGCTCTTTCCTTCTTATCATTCTATTGTTAATTAGACTAATTCATGGTAATTCCACACAAAACAGAGCAAAACACTACCTGGCTCTGGGTCATCCCCATGACCTCTTGTGAACTAGACCAATGTGATCTATAGGATTTTCTTTTGTTGATTTTCAGAAGTAATAGATCATCAGAACTTTCTTTCTAGTTCATCTTCCTCTGGAAGCTCCAGTGAAACATGGTCAGCATTATAGCAACATGCTAAATTATATAGCAACACCTCTATTGACAGTTGGGTGGTGGTTGTGCATGAGGTGCATTGGCTAGGAATCAGACTTGCGCTTCCTGCATGGAAGGCAAGAACTGTACCACGGAATTACTCCTGCCTCTTCATCACTCTTGCTGCCTCCAAATGGCTAGTTTTAAAGACAGCGTTACCATAGTTTTGGTTTTATGAAGACAGTCTTAGAACAAGAAGGAAAAAAGACACTCGGATTCTCCCAATCCATTTATGGTACCAAAGGCTAAGAGGGAACAATAAAACAACATCTAAACCCAGCTTTTGTGCTGTGTTGAGAGAGTATCTTCTGCAAGACAGTACATGGAATTGTTGCAGGTTTTTAACCTTGGCCAGATAGAGTGATATGAGACAAATTCCTTTCATGTATCTGCAGATGCCCCAAAAAGAAGGAGTTGGGGCAACTTTTGAATGCCAGTGAGCAGAAAAGGCATCTTACCTGACCAGGGACGCTGAAAGGTAAGGAGTTCCCCTCTACTTCCCATCACCAGGAGGACCCTGCCGTAGAATTACTAGCATGGTCTGAGTGGGAGAAAGCAACTGGCCCAGAGGACTCAGGGAATTTGGAAATGAATATTCACCAGGAGGAAAGGAGGAAGCCCCCAGTTTCCTACTGACTGGGAATCCCACAGCGCCAGGCTGTGGCTAGCTCTTCCCTCAGACAAGAGCTGTAGAGCAATCGATTTCCTCTTACTACCCAGCCCACTCCACTTCCACAGCCCTCCTCTTAGGTCTCTGCTCTGCCTACCCAGGCTCTGTGATCCCTTGGTCCCAGCTCCAGCCTGTAGAAGAAAGACATGCAATTAATCAGGAGAGAGTGCCTAATTTGATTTGATAGCTTAATTTTCTTTTTTTGTTGTTCTTGTTTGTTTTGCTTTAAGGCAGATTTGATATTTAAAAATAGCATATTTATAGCTATATCAATCATCTAATCTCCATGATACATTCTAAAGCTATGCTTTAGAAATTACAAGAGCTGGAGATAAATGCTTTGATCTTCCAAATGATTCCATGATCATTTCCTCTTGCACCATTCTCTGTCTTGCCACATGAACTGGGTCAGATGCATCATTCAGATCTGTGTTTGTTCTTCTACAACATCACCACCACCACCTCATACTGAAAGTTAAAAGAAGCCACAATAAATCTCAATTTCAATTAGTAGTAGTTAGCAGCAAAGGGACAAGGATATGAGACCAAAGTTCTGCAAATTTCTTCAGGAGGAAATCTGTGTCTGCATTTTCTCTTTCTTCTTTTACAATACATAGTAATTAAATCACAAGAATTCATGCTATGAGTCAGTCTATTCTGCCTCTGAGAAAGGCACCAAGGGTGAATATAAGAAGTGGACCAGGCTTCGAGCACCAAAGGCAGGAGGGAAAAAAAATCATATCATCGTGAATGAGGGTGGCGCGTGATGGGGACCCAATGCCCATCTGTTGACAACTGGACATCCCTTGCAGAGGGGTAGTGGGGAGGAGATGAGTCACTCAGGGTGCAGTATAGCAATAATTAAACCCACAACCTTTCTCCAATTCTTAAACGCTTCCTCCCCTCAACTACCATGACCCCAATTCTACCTTGCAAACCTGGTTAGACCAGAATATGCACAGCGGTACAGATGGGAACTGGAAATGCGGGAAATCTAGGACAGATGAACCTCTCAGGACCAGGGGTGGCAGTG
>NW_022104553.1:3026129-3034005 GCF_000313985.2 Echinops telfairi | reverse complement strand
ACCCGCTTTTTTATGATTTCCACTCACAAAGAGAATCAAGAGCGCACTAAATCACTCTAGGTTTGGCATTCTGGGTTCCTGGGCTCCAGCTGAAAAGCTACCTACCCCCTAATTTTGCAGCAAATAGCGATTTCCCCAGGCTGATGCCCCAAAAGGGACATAATCCCAGAAAGGAGGAGAACCCCACACCACAACTCCCCAAGCTGTTAGCTGCTTTGAGCTCATAGCATGGGGAGCAGGGTCAGCGGGTAGCCATGGATTTGGAGTAGAAGAAAAAGCAGGAATTT
Source organism: Echinops telfairi (assembly GCF_000313985.2). Classification (NCBI taxonomy): domain Eukaryota; kingdom Metazoa; phylum Chordata; class Mammalia; order Afrosoricida; family Tenrecidae; genus Echinops; species Echinops telfairi. The sequence continues at coordinate 3,033,718 of NW_022104553.1, read as the reverse complement.
ACCTGAGCCAGGTAGCCGTGTGGCAGAAAGTAAGCAGATGGTCATAGTCCAGGGGCCGAATTCAGTTCCAGTTGGCTGAGAAGAAAACAACCTCTCAGATAAACTGGATCTCCCCCTCGGGGGATCAACGTGACAGCCCCCAAATCAGGGCACCTCATAAGCCCAATTAAAAAAGAGAGCTAGAAAATGATTTCTTGGTAAAAATTACAAACCCCAGGCTCGTTTTTTCAATACCAAGGCATCAGGTAGATGGAGTCCCTTAACATACATTTGCATAATAAGGAAGCTCTTGCTAAGGAATGCCAGAAGATAGCTACAGTGCCTGCAGGCTTTCACATAACAAAACCCCTCTGGAGCAAGTACCAGTTTCTAACTGAGCACAGACCCAGAGCCCAGAGCCAGGGAGCCAATTTAATTTAATTCTATTTTAGCTGGCCAGGGGAAAAACAAAGAAACAAACAAAAACTTCTGAGCTATTACGGTATCAGTAGTCTAGATACAATAAGCCCAGCTCCCCTCTCAGTGATTCTACACACAGTTCGGGAAGTCCTGCCTGTCCTGGGGCCCTACACAGGGCAGAGGGAACATCCCACCCCACCAAGCTGTAGTGCTACATACAGCACAAGGCAGACATACCAGTGAACGCTAGCTCTGAATACAGCTGTGGGAACCGCCACCTGGCTTCTGCTGTGATCTTGCCTTCGAGGGTAATCCCACCCAGCATTTGTGGGACCCTACATCAAGTAGGCACACCACCCCGCTACCTTGAGGTAGAGTTGGAACTCCTCCAGCCCCATGATCAAGCCTCAGTTATCTCCTTACTTACCACTCCATTTCTTCTCTCTTTATTCTCTCGCCCTTCTATCTTTCCCACTGCAGTCGGTCTCAATGTTTTGTTTTGGTTTTCTTTATTTTTTTTTCTTTTTCCTCTTCTCTCCCTCTCTTTCCTATCATATACCACTACTGGCTTCCAGGCCACTACCCTCCACCTAGGGCAAAACAGCCCAAATAGCAGGGAGAACTCCAGCCTGCCCTGTGTGGAAGAGCTGCAACCCACACAAGGCAGTTGTGACAGCCCTCCACAGCACTCTGCGCTGCCGAGGAAACCTCTGTCGGGCTTCTATGGTGATCTTGCCAACTGGGGCAATTCTGCCCAGGACCACTGGGACCATGCACTAAAAGGGCACACCAACCTGGCAATTTGAAGCAGGGTTTAAACCCCTCCAGCTCCACATTCAGGTAACCGAGGATCAGCGATCTCTTTTTTCTCTATTTTTTCCTTCTCTCTTTACCATCACAGTCAATCTTAGTGAGCAAAGCTGTGTTTTCCCCCTTTTCTTTTCTTTTAATTTCTTTTACCTCTCTTTTTTCTCTTCTTCTCTCTTTCTGCTTTTCTGTTTCTCTCCTCAACCTCTCTTTCCTATCACATGTCACCGCTGGTTTCCAGCCCCCTACGCTCTGCTGCTACATAAGGCAGGAGGCAGCACTACACACAGCACACACAGCACGGGGCTCAGCTATCTCTTTATATATTTTTTTCTCTTCTTCATATTTTCTCTTTCTTTTGCTCTTCTTTCACTCTTTCTTCATTTCTCCTCTTCTTCCAACTCTTCTCTCTTTCCTGCCACAGTCTCAGCAAATTCAGTTTTCCTTTATAATTGATTTCTTTTTTGGACTTTAATTTTCTTTTGTCTTTGCAAATTGTGTGTGTGTGTGTGTGTGTGTGTGTGTTAGTTTGCTTGGTATTTATGCTCCTGTCTTTGTTTTCTCTTTTCTCTCTTTTTCTTCTCTTCACTCTCCTTTCTCTGTTTTTCTTCTCTTCTCACTTTCTTTCCTTTCACAAGCCACTTCCAACCTCCAGGACCCTCCCCTCCGCTTAGGGCAACTCCGAGGCCCATTAAAGGAGTCCTGGTGGCATAGTGGTTTCGTGTTGGGCTGCGATCCACTGCTCAATGGGACAAAAATAGGTTTTCTACTCCCTTTAATAGTTACAGTCTCTGAAATTCTCAAGGGCAGTCCTATCCCATCCAATAGGGTCCTTATAAATCAGCATGGACTTGATAGCAGTGAGAGTGATTGGGAGGAGTTATTTGTTAATAGGGACTAAGTTTGGGATGATAAAGAAAGTTTTATAAATAGGTAGCGGTGATGGTTGCACAATATGGTAAGTGTAGTTATTGTCACTGAATTATACACTTCAAAATGACTAGAAAGCAAACGTTTTGCTAATATATTTTGCGATAATTATATCAAACTAAACAAAACAGAACAAAACCCCTGGGATGTTGAGCCCAATGTCCCTGCAGGCCCACTTGGGCTAAGCAGCTGACTCATCTGTGCTGCAGTTCTCGGTGCGGTAAGGCTGCTGCAGGTGAGGTTCATGTGCTGTCTGCCATCAACTCGCAAGCCATGGGCAACCTTATCTACCTGAGTCCCAGGGGCAAGTGTCAGATGTGTCTTGAATCACGCCCTCTGCCTTTTTGCATTTGCTGAGAGCCTGTCTTGGCAGCGTGGCAGGGTATTCCCCTTCTTCCTTTCAGTGTACCCTCACCGCTGCCTCCTGCTCAGCCTCCACACCCTGACCTCCCCACTTCCCTGTCTCCCTCACCCCTGCCACCGTTGCTCCTGCTCCCACTCCAAGTGACCTTACCTCTCCACTTAACGCTGCCCACCACCTTGCCTGCTCCCTAAGGTTCTCTCGGCTAACCACACTTCCATGCCTCCCTGTAGCCCACAAACACCTCTTTCTCAAGCTTGCTGACCTACATGGTTCTGACCCTCCTGCAAGGTTCACCACCAGCCTCTGACCCAGCTGGCCCTTGTTCAGGCTGCACCCCTCTCCACTGCCCAGACCAGCCTCGCTCATTGTTGTCCAGTTATCCCCTGGCATGCTACCTTCTTAGGCTTTGAACCTTTCAGGATTAAGCCATGGTAAACAAGGACCTCCACCTTTGCTGCACTATACCAGGATGGCATAGAGCAACCTGTGTGCTGCCCGGTGCTTACAGCAATAGGGCTGAGAAACTATGGCGATCCCACTATGCACCTCCTGCCCGGGAGCAGCTCCTGCATACGTGTTAATAGTTGTAGATAAAATATTTATTATGTTTTAAAGACTCAGAGCAACACTGACCCATATTATTCCTTCTAATTCATCCAAGGTGACACACTCAGAAAGACATCTATATAGGGAAAATGCCTGGGGAAGGACCTTCCCAGCTGTGTCCCTAGTGGCCCACTATTATCATGTCCTCCAAGACCTGTTCAAACTTGCTCTACTGGGGCTGACTCAGGAGGTAAGACTCAGGAGGTAGACCCACTCATGTGGCTTCCAACACTGTTGCCAATCCCTCTGTCTACATATCAAAGGCATGCTAGCTCATGCCACAGTGTGGAGTTCGCCTCTACCATGTCCTTCCTGGGGCCCACAGCCTCCCCATCCTGTCACTGTGACCACTGCCCTCTAAGCCAGCAAGGTGGGTTCATTTCTGGGAACCTATACTGAGGGGCAGCTGATGGGTGGTGGGAGCCTCTGTAACCAGTGCATTTACTTTTGTGCTCTGGGGATTTTCTTGTGCGATTTGTTCCTACTACTAACGAAACAGACGGGGTCAGGACCTGTGTATACATTAGTATACATGACCCATATACATGTATTCATGACCCATAACAGTATTTTGTTGAGATGGATAAAAATGTATAAATTTCATTAAAAGAACAAAAATATATGTCCTGTGAAATTAAACTATCATTATTTAAGGCTAATGTCCCAGTAGTTTTCAGTGGAGAATATTTCACAAAACATTGGACAGTGTTAAAGGAATTGTTTTATGGTATTTTTTTATATACAAAAAAAAATCAAAAGTGTTGCTATTAGTGTTTCAATCCATACATGCATAGGTTTGCTATAAACAAAACGTACTTAAACATGTCTGTGACTAATGGGCGGATGCAATGTTCCCTTAGTAATGCACTTGTCTTAGTCATGTTTTGTCTGGCTCCTTTTTTAAAAGTATCCAATTAAAATAGCAATTTCTTTTTTTATCATTTTTATTGGGGGCTCTTACAACTCTTATCACAATCCATACATCCATCCATTGTGTCAAGCATATTTGTACTTATGTTACCATCATTTCAAAACATCTTCTTTCTACTTGAACCCTTGGTACCAGCTCATTGCCCCCCTCCCCACTCCCTCCCTCATGAACCCTTGATAATTTATATATTTTTTTCATGTCTTACACAGACTGCTGTCTCCCTTCACCCATTTTTCTGTTGTCCTTCCCCCTAGGATGGGATTATATGTAGATCATTGTGATCAGTTCCCCTTTTCTCCACCCACCTCCCCCTTTCTTAGCCTCCTGATATCGCCACTCTCATTACTGGTCCTGAGGGGTTTATCTGTCCTAGATTCCCTGTGTTTCTAGTTCATATCTGTACCAGTGTACATGCTCTGGTCTAGCCATATATGTAAAGTACAATTGAAGTTATGATAGCGGGGGTGGGGAGGAAACATTAAAAAACTAGAGGAAAGTTGTATGCTCCATCGGTGCTACTGCACCCTGAGTGGCTCATCTCTTCCTTGTGATCTTTCTGTAAGGGGATGTCCAATTGTCTACAGATGGGCTTTGGGTCCCCAGTCTGTGCTTCCCCTCACTCACATTGATATGATTTTTTGTTCTGGGTTTTTGGTGCCTAATACCTGATCCCATTGACACCTCATGATCACATAGGCTGGTACGCTTCTTCCATGTGGGCTTTGATGCCTCTCAGCTAAATGGCCCTTTGTTTATCTTTAAGCCTTTAATATCCCAGATGTTATATCTTTTGATAGCCAGGCACCATCAGCTTTCTTCACCACATTTACTTATGCACCCATTTTGTCTTCAGAGAAGATGAGCATCACAGTTATTAGAATGAAATGTTCTTGCGTTGAGGAAGTACTTGAGTAGAAGCCTAATATCCATCTGCTACCTTAATACTTAACATATAAATACATTTACATAGATATATTTCCCTATCATAATATATAAATATATTTACATATGTACATGTCTGTAGTTAGACCTCTATAAATGTCCTTTGCCTCTTAGTTCTTTCCTCTATTTCCTTTTACTTTCCTCTTGTCCCACTATCATGTTTTGCTTCATTCGGGTTTCAGTAATTCCTCTCAGCTACATTGCCCTTGATTAAACCCCACTAGGCATCCTATGCCCTCCCTACCATCTATTTTAGATCATTTGTAGTTCCCTGGGTTTGTTAACACCCACTTCCTTTCGTCTGCCATGTCCCCCCAGAACTACTGATCCTGTTGTTTTCTCCTAGGGATTGTTTATCCCCCCTACTTTAGCTGGATAGACTTGGAGAAACAATAATAAGCACAAAAACAAGACAAAGCAAAACAAACCAACAATTTTTAAAAATGAAGGAAAAAAAAGAGAAAAGCCTATAAATTGTTCCAGGTCTTTTTGTTGACATTTAGGGGTGTTTTCCAGTTGAGTCTGATGAGGTACCATGCCCTGGGCCCAAAGTTTACTTTTGGTTTTCCCTGGGGCTTCATTGCTTTGCTTCCCTTGCTGCTCTGTTGCATGGCCTTAGTGTTTCACCTCAGTGTGATGGGGTGAGATAGGGCACAATTCCCACACTGTGTCTCCAGTGTCAATCTCCATATCGCGGTGGGTCAGTGAGGGACGCACGTCGTGTTTCTGTCTCATAGTGGGGTCGTCCCTATGGTCCTCTCTGTGTATTGGCTGCTTTGATCAGGAATATCGTCCTAGGGGGTTGGTGGGCCAGGAAGTGTTCCACTCTCTCCTTCCCTCTTCATTTGCTTCTGTGTGCTCTGATCAGACCATCCCACTCCCTGAGCTATAGCTTCAGTGCTGTCCTCTGAAATGCATTCTTCTGGGGTGTGGGGGCTGTCCATGTAGTGGGGATAGGGGCTGGCCCCGCAGACCTCTCTATTGTTTCCCTGCTTTATGCCTTTATGCTGTATTCACATCTTGGTGCGCGGGGTTGAAGTCTGGTCTCCCTTTCCCTCTCCTGTGGAGATATAAACAATACCCTCCCCTGGGGTGGGTTAGTACCTTGTTCCCCCGCTACCCATGTCTTTCTCTCTCTCTTCCCCTCCTTTTTAGTTGGCTGCCATATGTAATCCTGGATGGGGTCTGGCCTCTGCCATACTACCTGTACCTCACCCCAGCAATGTATGTATAAAGTAGTTTTTCCCTTATGCTCCTTTTGAATTTTTAAGCTTACCTCAGCGGATTCATGTTGTACTTGTCCTTTTGCACTTGGCTTACCTCGCTTAGCATAATTTCCTCCAATTCTTTCCATTCAGCAATGTGCTTCAGGCGTTCATCACTGCTTTTTAGGGATGCGTAGTACTCCATTGTATTTATGTACCACTTTATCCATTCATCCAGTGATGGAAAGTTGGGTTGTTTCCAATTCCTTGGGATTGTGAACTGTGCTGCAATGAACACTGGAACACAGATGTCTGGCTGTGGTTTGTTTCTTGCCTTTTCTGGGTAGAGGCCCAGTAGGGGGATTGCGGAGGCGTATAGTAGCTTGATTTCCATCTGTTTTAGCTATCGCCAAATGGATTTCCATAGTGACTGTACATATCTACAGATCCACCAGCAGTGGATGAGAGTTCCTATCTCACCACAGCCCCTCTAACACTTGTTACTTTCTCATTTTTTGAATTGGGCTCTCTTTGAGGATGTTAGCTGGTATCTCATAGTTGTTTTAATTTGCATTTCTCTTATGGCTAATGATTGGGAACATTTTCTCATGTTTGTTGGCCATTCAGATTTCTGCCCTGGTGAAACTTCCTAAAACAGTAATTTCTAAGGGGATCTGCTGAACCAGTTAGATTAAAGCCAGAGAGATCAACTCAGAAGGTTATAGCACCTGGTTTTAGTGGATTACAAAGAGATGATCTGGAAAGATATTCTTAAAGGATACAAGACAATCATCAGGGCTTATTATGAAGAAGTTTTAAGAAACAGAAAACTAAATTGGTGAGAAAAGGGGAGAGAAGCTGACAATGCACCTGTTCATTCTTTGAGGATAGAATGGGCTGTCCTTTGAGAATTTTTAAGGAAACTTTACCCGATCCACCTTAGAGTCCTGATCTTGTCCCTTGGGACTTTTAACAATTATTATTATTATTAAAGTGGAGCAAAGATTTAATAAGCAAATCATGCGTCAAAACTGAGGTCGGTCTCCTCATGATTTGAAGAAGACATTGTCTAGGGGTTATAACCCTAAATGTTATAGGAGTTTCTTAGCAAAACTTCCATTGGTTCTCCTCAGACCGTATCCTGCTTTCCCCAGGGCCCTTATCTGTGTACGTTGACTACCTCTAAACACAGCAGCCTCACTGGTTCTTATTCCAGCACAATGATTGGCCTCATAATCCAGTACTTGTGCTCTTCATTATCATGTGGGCAGTATAAGACAAGTCATTTTAAAAAATCATTTTACTGGGGGCCCATATAACTCTTATCACAATCCATACATACATCAATTGTATAAAGCACATTTGTACATTCATTGCCCTCATCATTCTCAAAACATTTGCTCTC
>NW_022104553.1:3022694-3025010 GCF_000313985.2 Echinops telfairi | reverse complement strand
CCTGACTGAAGAAAACAGGACTCTAAATTCATTCAGAATATAGTGGGGGATGGCCATTCTGGCTACTTCCCATGGAGATGTGACATGATCATCCTGCTCTCTTTGCCTGCACTGAACCTGTGAGCTGCCTGTGGGATAAGACTTTCTCTACTTATCACCATCATTTTTACATGTCACTCCTGGAAGAGACAAACTTCACCAACATGTTAGAGATAGATGGGCTGAACAACAGAAGACAGAGATAATTTATTATCGGTTACCTGCTTGAGGATTCAAAGCAGCCAGGAAGCCCAACTCCAAACCTAGGATCACAAGTTCTAGAATTTTGACAAATGTTGGTGTATTTTGGAGTTATACACCTCTAGGGGGATATCTGGATTTTCTAAGAGGACTAACTTGTACTTAGCATTGCTGAGTTGGAATCCTACTTACTTCCCTGGCTCAAATGCAGGGCTTCCATTTAGTGTGAGGCTCTGACACTAGTCTTCTCATTGTATGTTACCTTGTGAGACTCTTAATATGACAGCAGTTGTTACCACACTCAAGCAATGGAACCATTCAGCTGCTACGACATCCAGATTTTGGACACATATGCTTCTGGCCATCCTTTGGGTCCTACAAATTGAAGCAGAACACCAACTGCCCCCCTTGTCTTTTTATGACACATGTAAGGAAAACGTTTTCTAGGTCATGAAACTCTAAGGTTGGGACTCTAATTAAGTCTTGTTTACGTACTTTAAACACCTCCTCGTGGGCCTTGTTCCATTCCAGCTCTTCTAATCACCTGCTTTTAAGAGCTTCATACAAGTTTTGTTATGCTCTTAAACTTTGGGATCTAAATATTGCAGTAACCAGCGATTCCCAGGAACTCCTTTAATGGTCTGGTGGTCTTTGGGCCTGGGTTTGAAAAAATGGCTTGAATCCTATTATGGAGCAGTCTCCTCTCATCTGTCCCAAACCACAGTATTTTCAGTCACCTCAAATGGCTCTGAAGGTTGGACATTGAAAAAGGAAGACTCAGTCTATGTGTTTGAATTAGGGTGTTGACAAAGAATATTGAAAGTACTATGGACTGTCACAAGAACAAACAAATCTCTCTTGGAAGAAGTACAACCAGAATGCTCCTTAGAGGCAACGATGGAGAGATTTCTCTCATATACTGTGGACATGTTGTCAGGAGAGACCTGATGTTGGAGAAGGACAGCATACACGGTAAAATAGCAGGCCAGGGAAAAAGAGGAAGATCTTTGCCAAGATGGATTGACAGTGGCTACATCGATGGGCTCAAACATCAGAACAATTGTCAGGATGCACAAAACCAACCAGTATTTCATTCTGTTGTACACAGGGTTTCTATGAGTTGGAACCACTTTGAACACCCACAACAACTTCTTTAATTATAACTATTAGACATCGTTATAATGAGTGCATTCTACTTTTTCATGTATTCTATTTTTTCAGTCAATATTATGCTGTTCTACATTCCTATGAGGTGAAAACTGTTAGTATGCTCAGCAACAAGCTAAAAGGTTGGCTGTTTGACTATACCCAGAGACATCTTGGAAGAAATACCTGGAAATAAATTTCTAAAATATCAGCCATTGAAAACCTTATGCAGTTATACTCTGACATACATAGGGTCAGCTATCACCATGAGTTGGAGTTGATTCTACAACAAATACTTGGTTACTTTTTCTAAATAGATTTTATAATTAGTAGTTTAATTACAGCACAATATTCCATGATCTTGATGTATCGTAATTTATTAATTCTGATATTTATTGTTGGGCATCTGTTTTTTATGAATCAGACTTTTAACAAGACAAAACATCCTAGATGACTTCAAATATTGTCGACAGATGGATTATGAAAGAGTATTTGATATTACAGTATATCTGTTTGTGATTCTGGTAGTAAATAAAATGTAACTAAGGATAGCTACTTAGAAGGAAGATTAGCAAGACTTCATCTTACATACCTTCGATATGTTGTCAGGAAGGACCAGTCCCTGAAGGAAATGGATTGACACAATGGCTGGATCAATGAACTCAGGCATAGAAACAATTGTTTCATTCTGTTGTGCATAGGTTCCATGTGGGTTGAAGCCAAATTGATGGCACCAAACAATAAGGACAGCCCCTAATTTGTTTGGTGCTGTGGGTATCACAAACAAAAATAGAATTTCAGGTAGGTGATATAGGTATTACATCTATAAATAGAATTTAAGAAGAATTAGGTAGATGTATTAAATTTAATAGAGGGTGTAAATTAAATGTAATCATAAGGAAAAGGCATAGAAACATAAAGGCATAAAAG
>NW_022104553.1:3020121-3022049 GCF_000313985.2 Echinops telfairi | reverse complement strand
GAGTTGTATGAGCCCCTAATAAAATGATAAAAAAGAAGACAATATAAGACTTGGTATATTTAAATTGTTGCAGAAAGATATGTTGTATGTAATTGTAGTATGTAAATGCTATATCCAAGAAAGAAATTGCTGATGTCCACTGGGGAAAAAAAAGATATTTTGATCATATTACTTCGTAGCATGTTAGCCTTTCCTGCACCCATGACTCCATTTAAGCTTTGAAATATTGGTGTTTGAGTGTGTTCCCCACACTTTATATCCATCACACTGGTATATCCTTTCTCAGTTTATGCCTTAGAATATTTCAAATCCATATTCTAGATTAGAGAAAGAGTTCTTTGGAATAAAAAAGGTGTTGTAAGGCACAATTCACAGAGAAAATTTACAGCAGGACACAGAGCTGAATATTTACTTAGGGGATGGTGGAGGTAGATTAAGTTACCTAGTGTGGCAATAGCAAGAAGGAAAGAAATCCTATTTCTGTAGGATATGTTTTTATTCCAAGGAAAAGGGGATATTCATACAATTTATGCCTTGTATCTGAAACACTCCCTCAAGAGTTCAGATACATCTTTAGTTTTAAGGGATCAATGGTGTCCATTATGGAGAATCAGCTTCTTATCCCTGTTTTCACCATTCCACGTTAAGCAAGTCCCATCTTTCTGAAATGTATTTGCTTCAGCTACACTGGGAACATATTTCACATTGATTTGACTTGGGTACAAACAAGGTTCTTCATTTTCCTTCCTTCCATTTGCTGGACCTGCTGTGACTTTCTGCCAATCTGGAAATTCTTCCAAATTCAAGGAAAAGATCCTGCCTGATAGAAAATATTCTTCTTTGAGCACACCTCTACCTTACTATCAGATAGACAAACAACATTTGCACCAGTGACTACATAAAATCCATGTTCTAGCTCAGAGCTGGTGGACTGATTAAATGTATAACGTCCATTCATTTGCTCATTCAGCATCAATTTAACACAGGGCACTGTTAGATGAAGTGAGGGACGTGTGTAAGACATGGCCCTTAACTTCACAGTATTCTTCTTTGACTCCTGCTTCTACACCTGCTTGATTGAAAACCTCAGAGACCCTGTTGGAGTTCATTCCAGAGCAAAACTCCCAAGAAGTGCTGTGAGACTTTGATAAGAGGACCGTGCTTCTCATCCCTACTTTTCCCTGCATTCACCCCGCAGATGGGTCCTTCCGTGTCAGACGTGCAGGGATTGGGAAACGATAACCCACGTTTTCTTGCTGTTGTCTCCCTCCCCTCCAGTGTTTCTTACAGCTCAACACTCTGAAGCATCTTTATTTTTAGGGAAAAGTAAAGCCTTATTCCTAGCCGTATGAAGAAAGAAGCTCTGTGGCTGGCATCCCTGTTGGGGAGTCTCAGTGTCATGGAGGGAAGTAGACTGATTATCATCCAATCTTTCGACCCCTTTGTGGGCTGATGCATTTGATAGACACAGCTATGTTTTCTCTACAGCTCCTACGTGTGTGTATGTATGTGTGTGTGTGTGTGTGTGTGTAAGTATTTATTAAAACATAGAAAACTATAAGGAAGGCATTACTTACCAGGTGTCCATAACCACCTGAAAGGGAGACCCACAATAGGCAACAGACTCTCTTTGAGCTTAAAAATTAAAAATCTTTAAAGTTTTATTGTCACTTCATCACACATATCACACATCCACATATTGACAAGAGTTGTACAATTATTACCACAATCAATTTTAGAATACTTTCTTCTTCTTCCTTGTACTCATCGTTATTCATGTAATGATTATTTTCAAATTTTAAGTTTATTTATTCACCTTATTCCACACTCCATCTCATCTCACTATTTTGTTATATATATGAAAGAAATTATATATAATTATATTAATATCTCATATAACATATAAACATACAATTTATATTTATATA
>NW_022104553.1:3015160-3017839 GCF_000313985.2 Echinops telfairi | reverse complement strand
AATTTTAGTGTTTATTTCTCACAGTTTCAGCAACAGACAGTTCACATATCAGAGATTTCAACAGTTCCGTCATATTCATAAGAGTTGTGCGACCATCACCACAAGCGATGCCAGGACATTTCTTCTTCCTTGTTCCCACTGTTAGCTCCCCATTTCCCACCACCCTCCCCTGCCATATCCCCTTGAATTTATTAACACATTGTGTCTATAGGTTTACCTAATCTGGACTTCATATACAGAAAAACATAAAATATCAAGACAAAATACAAATGTCTCAACAACAATGACAGTATGAAACAGAAAAACTTCAGTTGAAAATAAAGCAGAAAATATTTAAAAGTGGGGCAATATATCAAGAGGGAGATTTATGGCAAAGTATCACATTTTGATCTACTTTCAACTGCCGTAATCCATCCTACAATGGACTCTACCTACTACTGAGGACTTTCCCCTCTCTGGTAAGAGGGGATTCACCAGAGACTTAATCCACATGGGGAACCCTGCCAATGGGTTTTGGACTTTCACTGTCATTTGCAGCCTTCTACAAATTGGGTGTTTAAATTTTAAGCTCTAGAACAGAGCACAGAGCTAGAACCCAGAGCCAGGGAGATAATTTAATTCTAGTCTAGCTGGCCAGGCGGAAACAAATAAAAATGTTTTTGAATCCTTTGATCTAGTAGGGCACCAGCAGTCTAGATAGGACAATAAGTCCAGCTTCCTCTCAGTGATTCTACAAAAAACTAGGGAGGTTCTGCCTGTCTTGGGGCCCTACACAATGCTGAGGGAACACCCCGCCCCCCACCCTTGCTGTAGTGCTACATACAGCACAAGGCAGGTATACCAGAGAACCTCAGTGCTCAATACTACAGTGGGAACTGACGCCTGGCTGCTGTTGTGATCTTGCCTTCAAGAGTAATCTCACCCAGTATCTGTGGAACCCTACATCAAGTGGGCACACCACCCTGCTACCGTGAGGAAGAGTTAGAACACCTCCCGCCCCACGGTCAGGTGACTCTCACTATCTCAGAAACCATATGAAGCAGCTTTTGGCTCTATTTTATTACGTAGGTTAATATGATTCAGAATGGACTCAAAAATCCATTTTTAAAATCACAATGTAGATACTTTAAAGAATCTAAGAAAGCTAAATTTAGTAAAATAAAGAAAATTTTAAACATAAATATTTTAAAACATTTCATTGTTTTTGTTCTCTACATCAAAGCAGAGTTCATCTCCCCTTCCTTCTACAACTTACCTTACACCCTCAAGTTAGCCTTTACTCTTTCATGTTGGGAATAACCAGATATTCTGCTTAAGAAAAAATTACTTTCTTTTCCCCTCTTATAAAAAGCAAGCAAACAAACATTCATTGACTCCTTAATATTGTCTCCCTTTTACCTACCACAGTACCCCTGCCCCCAAAACCCTTATGTGCTGTCCCTATAGGTTCATCAATCCTGAGTTTCATATTCTGAAAAACATATAACACAACTTCAAGCAAGTGACCCCCCAATGGCATAGCACCTCTGAGATAAACCCCAATATGAATAATAAAAGAACAAACAAAAAAACTGCAGAAAATGTTGAAAACCAGAATAGGTCCAGTATGCATCTGAGGAAAGACCAACTGACAAAATTTTAACTGTTCAAGTCAGTTTTATCTCTTTGATCTTCTATAGTCATCTCTCCAATGCACTTTCCTCCTCTTCCTCTATTATGGATAGAGGGAGATCACTGGAGGCTTATTTCCTATGTAGTTCTCACAAATGTATATTGGCTCCCACTCTCATCCATAGCCTTCTGCAAACTGGATTCTCACAATTTAGGCTCTGATCCTAACCCTCCCTTCAACTTCAGATTATGTTATTTGCAATCCTATGGTGACTGGTGATGGTATGCTTCTTCCATGTGGACTTAGTTGACATCTCACTTAGATGGCTACTTGTTTGGAGACAAGTCTTTAAGACCCCACATGCTATTTTGTCTGATAGCCAGGCACCATCTAATTTCTTCACCACATTTTGCTATAGCACCTATATCTTCTGTGTTCCCTTCATGAGGGTGAGTATCAAGCAGGGCCATGATTAGTAAAAACTAATTATTCTTAAGTTGGAGCTAGAATTTAGTACAAGCCTCAAACCCATTACTGGATCTATGCATTTTTTTTTCTTATTTGTTTGTTTTTCTGCCTTAGATTCCCTTTCAAATCCTTCTTATTAAATTATGGTAGGGAGTCTTATCAATCATCCCTAGGGCATAACAATCTTCCATTAATATTATCTTTGATTAGCTCCTGGTACTAAATTTTTAAAGTCTTGTTGAGAGAGGGATATTGGGCCAATGTAGGCTAACTTCACACCACAGTACCTGCATTATCCACTTATACAGAATCAATTCTTTCATGGCTGGACACTATTTACACAAACAATGGGAGCTAATTGTCAGTGAAATTTACAATTATAATCTGTGAGAATGTCAGCCACAGGTTTGGCAGAATAATACACATCTTAATACTGCATATTGATCTAGCAAGACCATGTTCATCCGCCTACCAACAATTCAACAATCTTGATACAGTTGTCTTCCACTTTCTCAGACACCACGTATTTTCCAACTTAGGACCTCAGGTTACAATGTGTCTGAAGTAGAGTCCAGTTCACCCAATGGAATTTCTGCACC
>NW_022104553.1:3012152-3013671 GCF_000313985.2 Echinops telfairi | reverse complement strand
ATGGTAAGATTTTTTGTTCTGATGATGCCTTATACCTGATCCCTTCGACACCTCATGATTACATAGTCTGGTGTGCTTCTTTTGGCCTTATTTTTAAAAAGAACTAATATCCTGAGTTGGAGCCTGACAGTCAACATCAAGATTTCTAGAACTTGAAGGTGAATTTCACTGAATTACAAACAATGCAAAAATCATCAAGAATAGAGATTAACCACTAAATAAATTAAATGTTTTTATAAATTCTATACATGAGAATATTGTGTGCATTTTAAAGAGTATCCTCTGTATAGAAGTTACTACTTTTCTAATTTCTCCCAAATTGCTTAACTTATGAGTTAAAAATATCATTACTCTCAAGTTGAATGCTTCTATTAAAAAATATAACAAATTGATAAAAATCATGATTAAAGAAGCTACTGAGATTTGAGCTATAGACTACAAAATAGAATAACAATAAGAGTCCCTGCTAAGTTCCCAAAAGACAGTTTGTGTCTTAATAGATGAAGGTTTTTAGCGTCCATGTTTATGTCCCTGTCCATATATGATCTGAGGTTTTTACAGAATGTAATTGCTACTAGTGTTATTTCAACATAAACAATATAAACAAACACCTGTATTGTACTGGTGTGTCATTTTCAAAAATGTGGCCTAATATTGCAAATATTTCTGTTCTGTCTCTGGCTTTCATGGAAGTGGAGCTAACTCATATGTGAACCATTTGCCCATCAATGCTCCTTTGAAACTCTGGATCTTAAAAATAGACCAGAACAAACAAAAACTGGTAACAAAAATCCATTTTGAATCTAAATGATGGTCCAGAGAGACAAGTAGACAAATGTTTTCTGAGCATTGTACCCTTTGAAGAATTCAATCTGTTTAGAGAGACAAGAAACAAACAAACACCTAGAAAACCTCACTGCCATCAAATCGATACCAATTCACAGCAACCCTACAGGACAGGGTAGAACTGACCCCGTGAGGTTCTGAGACTGTAACTCTTCAGAGGAACATCACCTCAATTAGGGGCAATTTTCCAGTTGGGTGTAGAGTGAGCAAGGAATAAATAGTTCCTATCATATAGCTTTGTCCCATGGACACACTACTTTAATAGACATTCTTACAATGGTGTTCAGTCAATTTCTATGGAAACTCATGACTGGGGGCGGGAAAGTAATATCTCTCCCAAAGATGGTGATTTCACTTCTTTTTGTGGGTAAATTAGGGGAGCGCAACCTTCCCTTGTAGAGAATCGTGAACGTTATGTATATGGACTTTGGTCATGGGGTCTAGGATTTGAGTTGGTAGCACTGTCTCCTTCCCCCTCCCTCATTTTCCATCTGAGAAAACAAGGACTCAGAAAGGGTAAGCAGTCTTTGCATATTATCCAGCAACAAAATCATGCCATCTAAAGTCAAAAAAATAACAAACTCTGGAGCCAACAGTCTGTGACTAGGTCATCTCTGGTATGATAGTCCATGTGCACAATATAAAAACCACATTAAAAGCTCACTGCCAAAAA
>NW_022104553.1:3008785-3010105 GCF_000313985.2 Echinops telfairi | reverse complement strand
GACCTGCCCCCTTGATTTTCATGCAGGAAGTGATTTGAAAACTTGCTGAAACACTCTAAGCTCACTGCATCTGCCTGAGGGATCCGCTAACCCCTTGACCAAACCAGCAAGATGGCATATGCCACCCCTTCCTAAGCCCTAGTCCTGCAGCAAGCAGTAATTTCCCTAGACTGCTGTCTAAACGTGATCATAAACCAGGGCTCACAGAAAGCATTTGAGAATTAGCCACAAGACCTCACACCGGAGTTCCCTGTACTGCTATCCACCCTGCACCTGCAGTCTAGGGCTTTGCAGCTCCCCTCCCTTGCTAGGAACAGAGTGACTACATCGGCCATCCCCTTCCCTCCTTGCCCCAGCTCCATGGATAATTATACAGTAATTAGCAGTAATTGCAAAGCTGCTGGGATATTTACCTGTGACAGAACACAGTTCCACAGGTTATATACATCTATCATAGTGATTGGTTCCCAAGTTCCCCCCCTTCCTTCTCCTTCCCCTCCTGGTATCACTACTCTCATTATTGG
Organism: Echinops telfairi; assembly: GCF_000313985.2. Taxonomy (NCBI): domain Eukaryota; kingdom Metazoa; phylum Chordata; class Mammalia; order Afrosoricida; family Tenrecidae; genus Echinops; species Echinops telfairi. The sequence continues at coordinate 3,009,581 of NW_022104553.1, read as the reverse complement.
TCCTGAGAGGTTTGTCTATCCTGGATCCCCTATGCTGTGAGCTTTTGTCTCTACCAGGGCACATGCTCTGGTCTAACCAGATTTGTAAGGTAGAATTGGGATCATGAGTGTGGGGGGCAGGAAGTATTAAAGAACCAGAGGAGAGCTGTTTGTTGTGTGTATCAGTGCCATATTGCACCCTGACTGGCTCATCTACTCTTTATGACCCTTCTATGAGGGGATGCCCATTTGTCTATTGATGGGCTTTGGGTCTCCACCCTGACCTACCCCTCATTCACATCGAAATGATTGTTCTGGGTTTTTGATGCCTGATACCTGACCCATCAACACCTTATGATCACACAGGCTGGTGTGCTTCTTCCATGTGGGTTGCTTCTCAGGCTGTTGTTTTTCTTGAAGACTTTAACACTCCAGACACTAGATCTTTTAATAGTCAGGCACCATTAGCTGTCTTTACCACATTTGCTTATGCATCCATTTTGTCTTCAGGGATCCTGTCAGGAAAGTGAGCATAACAGAATGCCATGCTATAAGAAAAAGTGTTCTTGTGTTGAAGGATTACTTGAATAGAACTCTAATGCCATCTGCTACTTAATAATTAACATATAAATATATGTATATAGATATATTTCTCTATAATTTTATATAAATATATTGACATATGTACATGCCTGTATTTAAACCTCTAAGAATGTCCTCAGCTCCTAGTTTTTTACTCTCTTTCCTTTTACTTCCCTTTTGTCCCACTATCATGTTCGATGTTCATTCGGCTTTCATTAATTCCTCTTGGCTATAT
>NW_022104553.1:3004803-3007861 GCF_000313985.2 Echinops telfairi | reverse complement strand
CCTCTCTATTGGTTCGCTGCTCCATGCTGGTATGTTGCATTCAGGCATGGAAATTTATGTTGTTTCTAACTCATTGCCATTGTGAACTATGCCATCATGAACATTTGATCACAGATGTCTGACCGTAGTTTGTTTCTTGCCTCTTCTGGGTATATGCCCAGTAGGGGGATGGCTGGATCATATGGTAGTACCATTTCCATTAGGTTTAGATATAGCCAAATCAATTTCCATAATGGCTGTACATACCTACAGGCTGTATATATCTCATTAGCAGTAGATGAGAGTTCCTATCTCACCACGGGCACTCCAACTCTTGTTACTTTCTGATATTTTTAACTGGGCTATACTGGAGGGTGTTGGATGATATCTCATAGTTGTGTGAATTTGGATTTCTCTTATGGCTAATGATTGGGAACAATTTCTCATGTCTATTGGCCATTTGGATTTTTACCCTTGTGAAACTTCTGTTCAAAGCCTAGGGTTTTTAACATAACAAAACTGGAAAAGCCAACAGGCCCTACCAGTTTTGGGATCCACAGACTGTCTTTAAAAGGCTTCAACTTGTGGCCTGACAGTCCCGACCATACTCATGCCCATGCTGCAGGCCTGCCCCAACCCAACCCAGTGGCATACCTACAGTCATCAGCTCTTGTAACAATCCATGCATCAATTTTATAAAGCATATTTGTACATATGTTGCCAACATTATTTTCTAGACATTACTTTCTATTGAGCCCTTGGTATCAGTTCCTCTTCCATCTCCCATCTCGTGACCCTTGATAAATAATAGATCATTATTATTTCCATATCTTACACTGACTGCTGTTTCCCTTCCCAACCATTTCTATTAATTTTTTAAAAATGTGTACTGAAATGTTTAATATATAATTAGAAGAAGAAAATATTAGATCTTCAAAATATTTATGAAAATTGCTTTGAGATGAGTTGGGACAAGATGGTGTCCAGGTAGAATTAAAATTAAGAGGTAAAGAGACCAAGACTGGGAGGTCGAGTGCTAAAGATAGACTCAGGGTACTAGGATCCAGCCTAGAACCCCCTTTTTTATTTTCACTTACAATGCGAATCAAGAACACACTGATATGCTCTTGGGTCATTGTGCCTGCCTGTGGGCTCTGCTGGCCCTGCATCAGGTTTGGAAGGATGGCATCAGCGAACCTCTCCTGCGACCTAGCCCTGCAGCAAGCAGCGATTAACCCAGACTGCTGTCTAAAAGTGGTCATAATTCCAGGCTCAAAGAGAGCTGCTGAAAGCTAGTCACAAGACACCACACCGGAGTTCCCCATGCTGCTGGCTGCCCTGCGCTTTTTATCTAGGGGTTGGTGGCTCCCCCTGCTAGCCAGGAATGGACGTGCTATATCAGCCAGCCCCTCCTGTCTCCCCAGTTCCACACGTACCAGCATGGGTAGCGATAGTTGGATAATAGTTTGCACCATTGAAGAGCCACTGGGGATATTTACTTCTGTCAGATCACAGTTCCACAGAGCAAAACGAATAGCCAATAGCGCGGGGGCAACTTCAGTTCCAAGCGGCCACAAAAAAAAAACACACAAAAAAACCCTCTCTGATAAACTAGTCCTCCTCCCCTGGGGGGCAGCATGACACAGCCCCGAAATCACAGTACCTCACAAACCCAATATAAAAAGGGGAGAAAATATTTTCTGCTTAAAAACTTCCAATTCCTGGCTGTGACCTTTTTTGTAACTTTAATACAAGCCTGCAGAACACTGTCTTTTAGCATACGTTAACACAGTAAGGCAGCCAGAACTAAGGAAGCCAGAGGTAATCTCCGGAGCATAGCCCAGGGATTTTCAATATAACAGCTGCAGCGGCATTTACCAATCTCAGAACGCAGTTCCACAAAGCACAAATTAGGGCAACTATGCTCGCCCATCTGGGGGAGCTCCTGGCTGCCCTTGGTGGCCTTAAACACGGCTGGGGAAATTCTGCCCATTCCGCCGCACCCCATATGGATTGGGGATCTCTCCTTCAAATGGCTGGGGAACTCCCACCAATGCTCCAAAGCCCTCTAAGCAGCTGGGCAACCTCCAACCCGCCCTTTGTGGTGCTCCACGTGGCTGGGGGATCCTGAGCCCATCCTCTGTGACCCTACACGTGGATGAGAGAACATCCGCCTGCCTGCTACAGTGCTTGACACAGCACAGGGCAGCTACGCCAGCCTTCTCCAGTACTCCACGCTGCTGCAGGAACCTCTGCCTGGCCTCCACGGGAATCTTGCCAATTAGGGCAATTCCACTAGACATCCGTGGTACTCTTGATCAAAGCGGTAACACACACCTGCCACCTATGGGAAGGTTTTAAACCTTGCCAGCCCCACGGTCAGGTGATCAGAGCTCAGCTATATCTTTTTTACTTCTCTCTCTTCTCTCTTTCCCACCATAGACTCAGCAGGGCTCAGTTTTTCCCCCCCCTTTTCTCTCTTTTCTTTCTTTTCCCCCTCTAGTTGCTTTCGCGCTCTATTGCCGGCCTCCAGGCTACTGCCCTTCAACTAGAGCAATTCCGCACCCCATTTTCAGTGCTCTCCACCAAAGCCGGCACACCCAACCACCTTCTTTGGTATTCCCGTTGCAGTAGGCACCACCACATGCCCTCTGAGACTCTCCAAGCTGCCATAGGCCACACCACCACAGCTTCCTGGACAATCATCCAGTAAAGTGCCATTCTCACAGGCCCACAAGCACTCAACCAGCATCTCCTGAGAAGAAAATCCAACTTGTCCTCCAAATAACGGAATACTGATTGGCTAAGGTGAGAGTGAAACCACGGGTGGATAAAGCGATAGCCCAACCACCCAGTGCAGTTATATGCAGGCAGTTCAATAAAGCACTCCTATGAGTCTCCCAAACAGACAGCCCAGGTCTCTTCAACTTTCTGGAAAATGGCACCAGGCTCCTCTAAAACAAAAGGCAAACAAAAACCAACTCCAACAACCTCAACAACAAAAAAGCAGAAGAAAAAAGGCAATGTCAGAAGAAGTCTTGAACCTAATGATATGCATAGAAGAAGCAGACATTGATCT
>NW_022104553.1:3001464-3003022 GCF_000313985.2 Echinops telfairi | reverse complement strand
ACAGGGCGCTAAACCACCCAAGGGGAGGGTATTGTCTCTACAGGAGAGGGAGAATGGGAACAGACTTCAACCCAGTGCACCAAGATGTGAATACAACATAAAGGTATGAAGCAGGAAACCAATAGAGAGGTCTGCAGAGCCAGCCCCAATCCCAACTACATGGACCCCACCCCCCCACCTCCCAGAAGAATGCACTTCAGAGGACAGCACAAAGCTACAGCTCAGGTAGAGGGGCACATCTGATCAGATCACAGGGAGCAAATGAAGAGGGAAGGAGAGAGAGTGGAACACATCTTGACCTACCAAGCCCCAAGGACGATATTCCTGCTCAGAGTAGCCAATGCACATTGAAGACCATAGGACTGGCCCCACCACAAGACACAGATATGAAGTCCCTCACTGACCCATAGTGCTATGGGGATCAACACTGGAGACACAGTGTAGGAACTGTGCCTGATTTGACCCCATCACACTGGGGTGAATCACTAAGGGCATTTAGCAGAGCAGCAAGGGGAGCAAAGCAATGAAGTACCCGGGGAATACCAAAATAGACTTTGGGGCCAGGGCATGGCACCCCATTAGACTCGACTGGAAAACACTCCTAAAAGTAAACAGTCCTAGAACTATTTATAGGCTTTTCCTTTTTTTGTCATTGGTTTTTTGTTGTGGTGGTCATTGTTATTTTGTTTTGTCTTCTTTTATTGTTTGACTTTGCCATTTTTTTGTGCTTATTATTGTCTCTGCATGTCTATCTAGATAAGTGGGATAAATAATCAGGACGAGAAAACAATGGGACAAACGGTTCCAGGACACGGGAGAGAGGGAGGCAGGGGAAAAGAAGTCGCTGTTAACAAACCCAGGGACAAGTGAACAACAAATGATCTAAAATCAATGGCGAGAAGAGTGTAGGATGCCTGGTGGGGCTTGATCGGGGCAATGTAACTGAGAGGAATTACTGAACCTGAATGAAGGCCGAACTTGATAGTGGGACAAGAGGAAAGTAAAAGGAAATAGAGGAAAGAACTATGAGGCAAAGGACATTTATAGAGGTCTAAATACAGACATGTACATATGTAAATATATTTATATATAATGATAGGGAAATAGAGCTATGTACATATATTCATATGTTAAGTATTAACGTATCAGAAGGACATTGAGCCTCTACTCAAGTACTCCCTCAATGCAAGAACACTTTGTTCTAATAATTCAGCATTCTGTGCAATGCTCACCTTTCCGACATGATTACTGAAGACAAAATGGATGCATAAGCAAATGTGGTGATGATAGCACATGGTGCCCGGTTATCAAAAGATATAGTGTCTGGGGTCTTAAAGGCTTGAAGATAAACAAGTGGTCATCTAGCTGGGAAGCAACAAAGCCCACATGGAAGAACAAGCCTGTGTGAACATGAGGTATTGATGGGATCAGGTATCAGGCATCAAAGACCCAGAACAAAAAATGATATCAATGTGAATGAGGTAGAGTGCAGAATGGAGACCCAAAGCCCATCTGTAGATAATTGGACATCCCCTTACAGAAGGGTCACAAGGAAGAG
>NW_022104553.1:2998370-3000149 GCF_000313985.2 Echinops telfairi | reverse complement strand
ACTGCCAAAGGGACAAACAAGTCTATCTTCAAAGAAGTATGGCCAGCAGTATGACTGGAATGTTCCTTGGAGGCAAGGAGGCTTTGTCTTACATACTTTGAACATATTATTAGGAGAAACCAGTCCCTGGAGAAGGACAATGTGCTTGGGAAAATAGAGGGGAAGCCAAAAAAGGAAGGTCCTCAATAAGAGGGATTGACACACTAGCTGCAACAACAGGCTCAAATACAGGAACAAATGTGAGGATGGTGCAGGACCAGGCAGTGATTTCTCGTTATGTATGGAGTTGCTATAGATTAGAACTCCATTGCACCTAACAACAACAGTGGTGTATCAATCAATCAATAAATAATATGGTGTATCGTGTGATTTAAATTACATATTATATCGTATTTATAGTGTATTATAGCAATATATATGGTGTATTGTGATTCATATGGTTTATTATATTGATTATTTATATGGTATATAACATTGAGTAGGGGAGACTGGTGGTGTAGCGTGACACGTGGCGTTGCTAAGTGCAGGTCAGCAGTTTGAAAGCACCAGCCACTCTGTGGGAGAAAGACAAACTTTCTTTTTTTTTTTTTAAATCAATAGCTCACCTTTTGATTTATCTTTCCCTCTTGTGAATTGCTATTTCCCACTTCACTTCAGGTCAATACCAGTTAGCCCTCTAGCTTATTATATTCATTGGTGAGATCTCCTCAGGAGTGTGGCCCACTTCATATTTAAGTAGAGATTGTGGAAAGCTTCCCTTCTTGCTGGCCTGAATCCCACATCTGTCACATTGATATCCACTTCTTGAGCCAACAATCCGCCATATTGCCTGTCATCCCAAAGCTAGCAATGGCCTGCCATCTTGCCTGCTGACCCTGATAGCTATTGCATCCTGCTGACCTTGGATTCATTCGACTTTGCCAGCCATAGATCTAATCTGCTGACATCACCAGCTTGTGCTTTTCCTGTTGTATCTTCCGGGTCCATCACTGTTGGCAGCTGCACAGTTCAAGAAGAGCCTCCAGCTTACCATCTGACCCATGGAATCAGCTGGACTGGACTTTTACCCACTCTTACAACTGTGTGAGCCATTTTTGTTGGTTCTCTCATATATATTTGTGTCTCTCTCATACACCTTTATTAGCACACTGGCTTTGCTTCTATAGAGAATCCAACCTAACACAAGTTTCAAATAGTTTGTGGGAAAATTCTATTATCTTTTAACTCCATTTCTCACAAAGTTTTGAAGATCTCATATGTATATTTGCATTAACAACATCAGAAAGGATAGAAACAAAATGTGAATTATAATTCTCAGTGAAAGTATTAAGGACTTCATTTTGGGAAAAAAGTATTTCTAATTTGTGCGTCATGTGTTATTTTTGTATTTTACTTTTTAACAAAAATATATAAAGTCATGGACAAAATTCCTTACACCTAATGTAGCAATGGCACTTAACAAAAATCTGGAAATAAATCACTTTCCATTACAACAAAAAGCAAAACAAAAAAACAAAAGACTTGCATTTATTAATATATGTGCCAAGCATTTCCATTCATTATTTCACATAATTCTTCCAATCACCTTATGAGATGAGAACTATTACTCCCTTGCTACTGATGTGCAAATTGAAGCTGAAAATACATTGTTTGAAGATGTACTTCATACTGAGCCTAGTAAGAGCTTATAGGGTGTGTTAGTCTGGGTGGACTAGAGAAACAAATTCATAGAGACTCATTTGTGTCTAAGAAACAGCTTTATATACAAGAGCAGTTGAA
>NW_022104553.1:2994726-2996998 GCF_000313985.2 Echinops telfairi | reverse complement strand
TGGTTTCAAACCTGAACTTAAAAACATACTGTGTTAGTCTGGGTTGACTAGAGAAACAAATCCAGAGACACTCATATGTGTAAGAGAGAACTGTATATCAAAGAGTAATTGTAGATAAAGAAAAGACCCCAGCCCAGTGCACATCAAGCCTATAAGTCCGATATTAGCCCACATGTTGGATACCAGTTTATAAATTCTGCTTCAGACTCGCAACACATACAATGTTGCTGAATGCAGAGCAATCACAGGCCAGCAGGTGTTAAATCATGTAAATCCAGTAGCGGGAAGCATCTTAGTGCTGGTATGGGTCTCCATGTGGCTCCTCCAGCTCCAGGGCTCTGGCTCCATCAGCATAGCTCTATGTGGCCTGTCAACAGGAATGTTTCAAAGGGAGAGAATGTGTCCCACCTCCAGGGAGAAAGACAGGAATTCCCAGAATCCTCAGGAGAATGCCATGCCCACAAAGAGGCCTCATTGGCTATGACCTGATTGACAGACTAGACTCTACCCCTTTGCTCAAGTTGACATATTATGTAACTACCGCACATACTGTCTTTAAATTAATTCTAATTCATACCAACCTTATACCAAGAGTAGAAAAAGCTCCATAAAGTTTTGAAGGCTACAAATCTTTATGGAAGCCACATATTTTTCAGGAGCAGTGACTAGTGGGGTTTCAACCTTAACCATTTTGGTTAGTAACCCAATGTTTAAGCCATTTCATTAGAGAACTTTTTTTTTTTAATCAATTTGGCACTAAAGATTCCAAGTGCATTTCAGTTTCACATTTCCTTTTTTTTTTTTAAGCCACTTCAACCAAGGTTTGAGAGACAAGGAATCTGGAGGGATTAAAATTTTTTAAAATTTATTTAAAGTACACTGTATATATTAACATAGCCCATTTTAAGAAATTAAATCAATAACAATATCCTGTTAAACCCTCCATGTATGTGGTTCTCTCGGCTCCACCCCTCCATCTTCCTCCCTGTATCCTCAACATCCTATCCCTCCCTTCACCATTCCCTCTCCAGTGCCCCTTGTACACACCAACGTTTTGTCTTTAAGTGCATCAATCATGTTTTTTTCCTTAGAATAGTGTTATTAAATATTTACCTTAGTAAGATTAACTAAGTTTGGTAAGCATAATGTACCCTTGTTTTGTCCGTGTCTTGCAGTTTTTAAGAGAATTGTCACTGTTTTTTGGGTTGACTAGAGAAACAAATATTTTGATGCATAATATTTCAGAATGTGAATATACCAGAGTGTATTTATTCATTTTTCTATAGTGGGTTTTTTTGTTTGCTTCTATGTTATTTTAGTTATTATGGAGATTGCTGCAAGTGTGCATATGTTTACTGGTGTTGTCTTTATTGTTCTAGGGTATATGAGGAGGTACCCTACTCCCCCGCCCCTGCCTCAGGTGAGCATAAAGCAAGCATTGGTGCAGAAAGAAGGTCAAGCTACACTGAATGCATTAGCCAAAAACAAGACTCTGGGAATTGATGAACCCATTGAAATGTATCAGAAAGTTGAAGAAGCACTCAAAGCACTCCCTCACCTATGCCAGGAAATTTGGAAGACAGTTACATGGCCAAATGACTGGAAGAAATCCTTATTTGTTCCCATTCCAAAGAAGGTGAACCAAAAGAATGCTCAAACTATAGAGCAATCCAGGAACAAGAGTGGGAATAGCCATACCAGAAGAGTAGGGGGAAGGCGGGGAATAGAAGGGAGACAGGGGGAACTGATAGCAATGATCAACACATGGGTAAAGCCCATACACCCCTCTTCAGGGGGAAGAACAACAGAAAACATGGGGGATGGAGGACAGTGGTTGGTGTAAGATATGAAAATAATAATAATTTATAATCTATCAAGGGGTAATGGGCGGGGAGAGCTGATACCAGGGCTCAACAGAAGGTAAATGTCTAGAAAATAATGAAGGCAACATATGTGCAAACATGCCTGCTGCAATCAGTGTATGGACTGCAACAAGAGTTGTAAGAGTCCCTAATAAAATGGTCTTTTAATAATAATAATAAACTACAGAACAATATCAGATATCACACACAATTATGAAAACACAACAAGGGAATAGTCCATGGTTGAAAATCAGGAAGGTATGCAATAGGGTTGTATTCCATTACCACGCTTGTTCAGTCTATACACTGAGTAAACAATTAGAAAAGCTGGATGATATGAAGAGTATGGCATCAGGATTGGAGGAAAACTTATGAACCTGTGCTATGCAGATGACACAACCTTGCTTCCC
>NW_022104553.1:2989179-2991385 GCF_000313985.2 Echinops telfairi | reverse complement strand
GAGGATTATAGTCTTCAGTATGGATTACAGCTCAATGTAAGGAAGACCATAATCCTCACAACTGGATCAATAGGTAACATCATATAAATGGAGAAAACGTTGAAGTTGTCAATGATTTTGCCTTACTTGGATCTAGTCAATGCTCATGGTAGTAGTAGTCAGATTTACCATTAGGCAAATCTGCTGCACAAGTCCTCTTAAAGATTATTGAAGAGCAAGGAGGTTTCTTTGAAGACTAAATGTGCCTTACCAAAGTCATGGGATTTATATGCTTTATATGCATGTGAGAGTTGTACATTGAATAATGGAAACTGAAGAAGAACTGATGCATTTGAATTGTGGTGAGGGAGAGAGAGCTTTACATCAAAGAATAATTGTATATTAAGAAAACATCCCAGCCCAGGCCAGATCAAGTCCATAAGTCCGATATTAGCCCCTATGTCTGATACTGTGGGAAACAGAACTGGGAAAAGTTATCCCCCACAATGTTCCCCCATAACATATGCCAAACCTAAGGTGCTCTTTGCAAGCACATAGTCGCTGACTAGACAAATGGAGGTCAACTGCTTGAAACACTGTGTATGTCCCACCTCCAGGGAGGATGATAGGAATTCCCAGAATCCTCAGAAGGCCATGTCCACACAGATACATCATTGACTATGACCATGTTGACATGCTATACTCCACCACTGTGCTCAAGTTGACAGATTATCCAACTGCCACAGGCTCCTAAAAGGACAAACCAGTCTGTCTTGGAAGAAGGCCAGGGTGCTCTTTACATGCATGGATGGCAAAACTTCATCTTAAATATTTTGAACTCCATTGGACAGTGGAGATCAGTGCCTGGTGCTGAATACCATACTTGGTAAAGTGGAGGGAAAGGCCCTCAATTAGATGACTTGACACAGTGGCTTCAACAATGGGCTCAAGGATAGAAACAATTGTGTATATGTTCCCTATGGACCTATGGTCCCTATGGATCAGAGCTGACTCCATGTCCCCTAACAATAGCCATCCACTCAATAATGACTTTTAGCAAGCTTATAGGACAGGGTAAAACTGCCCCGAGTTCCTGATACTACAACTCTGTATAGGAGGAGAAAGCCTTATTTTTCTCCCTCAGAGCTGCTGGTGGTTGCAAACTGCTGCCCTTGAAGATAACAGCCCTATTGGTAACCACTATGCCACCAGGGCTCCTTATCTTTTAAAAGTCTGTATTTTACCTAATTCTGATTCAGGGTGTCATCATCTCAAGAAAACTATATTAAGGACCATATAAACAAATGTTACAATCTTGGGAGAAAAAGGCACCCAAAGCAGCAAGTATCCAAGGATTAATTTAGAGTTCCACATTATTCAGAGTTTACAGGGGAGGGGAAAACTTAGTATTTACCATGGCTTGTTAGAATATTTGGAACCCTTCCTCTGTGTCAATCAAGAAACATTTTAAGGACCTCAGAGTTCAAATTCCTGGGACAAACCCAAACTCAATATGGTGAAAGCTTTTCTATTTTTGGAGAGAAATTAAAGAAGCTATGTGGTGATGGAGTAGTCTTTTTGCATTGTGCTGCTAACCACAAGGTCAACAGTTCAAAACCACCAGCCACTCCAAGGTTGGGCAAAAGACTAGGTGTTCTACTTAAGAGTTCTGTGTAGTCGGGTTTTCAAGACTGTAACTGTTTATGGGTTGCTGTAAGTCAGAATTGACTATATGGCCGTGAGTTTGTTCCATGAGATCTGGTGGCCAACAGCCATTAGCTCTGTGGCATACAATATTTAATTTAATTTCATCGCTAAAGAAAAAATAAAAATCCCATAAAGCTATTTGGGGAAAAACAGGTAAAAAAATTAAAATTTCCAAACAACCAATTATGTCTCCTGAATCGTGTTATCCACAGATGTAGCAAAAATTGAAATGAAGTTCCAAAGTTTCAAATCAACCAATAACGTGCCCATGTTAAAAAGATACATGCATTGTCGATCCAGCCTTGACTTTCCAGAATTCTCAAAATGCTATTCTAAAAAACTGAACTATCTAGCCAGAGGGTAAAACATTTACTAAGCTTCTAACATAACCCGAGAGCAAAATACATTTAACTAACTTTCTAGGACCCGGAGCAAACCAGCTCTCAGGTCTACACACGCGAAATTCAAATCCGCTTCCTCGGTTCCCTTCCCCAGAAATCAAGAGCGCGCACTTCTGGCA
>NW_022104553.1:2986993-2988486 GCF_000313985.2 Echinops telfairi | reverse complement strand
CAGAGCGGAGCGCCCGGGCCGGGAACCGCAGGGGCCGTGACCACGGCGAGCGTCTTCTTTTCCGCACGCTGGACTCTGGCCCCCGTCTTGCTTTCAGAGTCTGGAAACAGAAGAGGTGCTGGGGCCGCACACTTGGTCAAAGCAGACTTGCAGCTGGTGGCTAGCGGGACACTTCCGTGTCCTCTCATCCCATGTACGCTGTACTCCTGCACGCACCTTGATTTTTTTTCCCCCTTGTTTACAGTTCATTTCCCAACATGCAAACTTGAGACCAAGTGGGATGCAGCTTTGGATTTTCAGGTCTGACTTGGGCCTGCATCTGTAGCCCCTATTTTTGGAGGCTAGTCATAGTGGAAATTCTCATACAGAATACAAAAGGTGAAGGCTAATCATGACTTAGCTAAAAGCAGTTCAGTGGTTAGCTCGGTTGTTGAACTCAATTTGTTTCAAATTCGTGTGCGAACACTGAAAAGTTCGAGAACTGGACATATTTTTCCCATAAGAAATCATGGAAAGCCAAACTGGTTCTGAGGCCCCCAAATTACACTTACAAATTCATTTTTCCAGTACTTTAAAACAAAGGTAGCTGCCCTGGGTTGTGGAAATACATGCTAAAAAAACTTGTAATCACAGCAAATACAGTACATTAAATATCAAAAACAGTACAATAAATAAAATTAACATTCTCGTATGATGTTTTGTTTTAAAACTCATGGGTTTTAAACTCATGCATTAACATGAGCCTCGCTTTAAAATCTTCACTAGCATTCCCTCATAGTGTGAGCCTATTTTTCATAGGTTTGTGGTTTGGCAGTGCCTTTTTCTCTTTAATAATGAAGGTCCTCTGGGCATTTTCCCCCCCAAAAAAGCCCAGTTTGTTGAAGTTGAACACTTGTTGGGGAAGGAAACCTTCCACCTCCATGTCTTCCGAAACTCCACACATGCTTCTTGGCTTCAGCTTTTTATATTTCATTTTTCAAACCAGCCATGGCTGGTTTTGAACACTTCAGGCTGCTTAGCACTTGCCCCGGAAACATTTGTCATTGAATGAACATGGGGCTTTTAGCTTTCTTGCATATCACTGTCTCAGTTACCCTATTGCTGTTTAGTTTTCTGAATTGTCCAAATTAACAGTAACTTTTCAATCTCTTAGATGACCTGGGTTATTTGTTTTATGGTTAACAATTTCACAACTTTCACTACGTTAACCGTTTTAATCACATTTTTGTTTTCCCTTCAAAAATATTGATAATGTTGACTTATCTGTGTTATATTTAGCCACCAAATCAGACAAGTGGCCACCTAATTCAAATTTTGCCGTGGTTTCTTTATAGCTGTGCTCACAGTTTTCCTCTTAGCTTTACTGCTGGTACCACTAACTTTCTTTGGAGTTGTGGTTAATATATTTTATGCAAATAAAATTCGAAAAGTAAGTGCAATGAAACGTTTAAACACTAACAAGCACTACATGTTACCTGAGCAAGAGCGATTTT
>NW_022104553.1:2955209-2986649 GCF_000313985.2 Echinops telfairi | reverse complement strand
ATTTTTGTGGTGTTTCAGATGAGCTTTGACTAGGAATTAAGGCAAATTTTATTCGTTTGAAAATAGTGCATTTAAAATAACATGTATATATTTAGGCCACTGCAGTATGAATGGCACCCCCCTATGCTCCCAATGGAGTACTTAATGTTAATAAAATTGTATTTGGTCTTCATTGTGTCCCATTGTCACTGTTTGAACTTATGTGTATTTAGCAAAATCACAGTATGATACAAAAGTGAATACTAGGCATGGTGCTTACAGTTAGTGTTCAAATATAGGGTTTAAATTCTTTTCAGAATACAGTATCTAAGTTGAAAAACGAAGTATCTTTAGACTATGTTAAATTCCAAGACTTTTTAAAGCAGTAGTGTGTGAATTTGTCATTTTCTTTACCTCAGTCTTTTAAATTGATTTTTTTATTTCTCTTTTTTTAAAAAACATTTTATTAGGGGATTATACAACTCTTATCACAATCCATAATACATCAGTTGTGTAAAGCACATTTGTACATTCATTGCCCTCATCGTTCTCTTAATGGATTTCTAAAACCAAATGTATGGTCACAGCTATCCTGAAGGACAGAGTAGGGTTTCTGAGACTAAATCTTCATGGAAGCAAACTGCCACATCTTTCTTCCAAAGTGGTTTTTGGGTTCAAGTGAGCAGCCTTTCAGTTAGCACTCAGATGCTTAACCCACTATGCCACCAGGGATCCTTTTGATTGCTACATTTTGAATGCACTAAGTACCAGGTACTGTTAAAAGCCCTTAAACTCATTTAATCCTTATACTCTTCGGAGATAGATGCTGTCGCTTTCCATGTTTTACAGATGCTGGGACTGGCACAAGAGAAATTAAGTCACTTGCACAAGATCACATTAAGGGGCAGGCCTAAGCTTTAAATTTGGAGAGGGGTTCTAAGAATCATTCAGCTGCTAACCCAAAGATTTGCAGTTGGAACTCACTAACTGCTCCATGCTTTCATAAAGATTGACAACCTTACAAACCCTATGTGAGCACTTCAGCTCTGTCGGTCGTGTACTCTGCTTGTGAGACAGAATTGACTTGACAGCAGGGAGCTGCCCCCGCCTTTATCTGTTTTGTTTTGTTGAGTGGTTCTAGGATCCTGCTCCTCATTACTGTATTCTCTGGCCTGCCACTATGGAGTGCTGCTGTTTTGTGAAAATAGCCTGTAAGGTTTTAAATAATTTTTATTTCTTGAGTCTCAGCAAAAGTACAGTTTTGATGAGGCGTCTTTAATTCCTTGAAACTTGATTTCTTCAGTGTGAATTGAGAAATTGAGATTTGGTTTAAGACCGGCTGATCTTTTAACCCATTTTAATTTTACACCTAAATAAACTCTGTATTGAAAGTAGTTTTAAGTTGTTAGGGATGCAATACTGTTACTTTCTGTGGAAAGCAGCAGTGGCATTTACTGTGCTCAGTATTTTGAATACGTTAAAAAAATTGTCTACCTCGCACATTGTTCCATTGATAAGCTCAAACTCCAAAACTAAACTCACTACCATTGAAATGATTCTGGTGTTCATAGTGACCCTGTAGGATGGAGTAGAACTCAATTCTTTCTCCACAGTATAGGTTGAATATTTCCTAAATAAGATTCATTAAGAATATGGTTTGATGAAAAAGTATGTTAAAGAGGGAGTAAGCACTAGACAGTAGGTTAGTCACTAATACTGTTTTAAAATTGTTCCATGACTTTGCATTTTAAATAGCCTGGGTTTTTTGAAGAGTAAAACTTGTATAGTAGACTTAACAAAAAGACAAATAATATTGAACACTCATAGTCTGTCTTTCAAATTCAGTTGTAATTGCTGTCAGTACAGAATAGTGCAGAAAACGATCAGATTTTTGAAGGAACCATTTCCTAAAGTTCTGTTTGTTTGTTTGTTTTCTGTCTGTTAACCCTGATGTACGTTTTCTGGTTAAGTCTGATGAAGTGCCAAGGCAGCCCCCGAGTCAGAAGGCTATTTTCAGGATTCCTCGGGGACTTGGTTACTTTGCTGCCCTCTTGCACTCCCTTCATGCTTTACCCCGCTGTGCCTGGGACAGACCAGGCACACTTTCCACACAGTGTCTCCAGTGCTGCCCCCTGTAGCGCTATGGGCCAGTGAGGGAACGTGTCTCGTGGTGGGGCCAACCTTACTGTCCTTTCCCTGCATTGGCTGCTCGGCGCAGGGATATTCTCTGCGGGGCTTGGTGGGCCATGATGAGGTTCACTCTCTCTCCCTCTTAGTTCACTCCCATGTGGTCTAGACAGACCTGTCTCTCTCCCCAGCTTATATCTTCAGTGCTGTCCTCTGTATTGCCTTCTTCTGGGGAGAGGACCAACATAGCTAGGCGTGGGCCCCGCCCCGTCCTCTCTTTTAGTTGTCTGCTCCATGTTAGTGTGTTGCCCTCAAGGCTTGGCGCTCTGGCATGGGGTCTGGTCCCTCTCTCCCTTTCCTGTGAAGACATATACGATACCCGTCTGTGTGTTAGTGCCCTGTTCCCCATCACCCTCGTTTTTTTCTTCCCCTTCCCTTTTTTAGCAGAAAGTCATTGATAGTGAACATAAAATTAAGAGGTCATTATATGTAATATGCTGTAGACTTACTGGGTCCAAGTCTTTCTGATGTAGACTTTGATCGTTATTTTCTGTGAAATTTGGTTTGAGAGGTGGGCACATCTCTTTATGGCTAAAGCGAAAACAAACAAACCCAAACTCCATGCCATCAAGTCAATTCTGTCTCACAGACTGCCCCTTGAGTTTCCAAGACAAACTCTTTATGATAGAAAGCTCCATCTTTCTCCTATGGAGCAGGCTGGGTGGTTTTGAACTGCTGGCACTGAGGTTACCAACCTAATGCATAACCACCACACCACCAGGGCTCCTTGGCTAGAGCCTGCAAATGAGAATTTAAGGATTAAATTCACTTTGGGTCACGCTGAGTTAGTTTAGGGTCACCTTGAGTCAGTGGCAGCTAGTTTGGGCTGTTGTTGGAATTTGGAGCCCAGGTGGCATAGTGGTTACAGGTCAGACTGCTAACTGCAAGGTCAGGTGTTTGAAACCACCAGGTTTTCTGCTCTGGTAAAGAGTCTCAGAAACACATAGGGCCAGTTCTACCCTGTCTCAAAGGGTTGCTGTAAGTTGTGATGGCGGAGAGGAACTGAGAGCAAGACAAGGATAGTTGAATGGGCTCTAAGGTGATTGTGGAGCCCAGGTTGTGTAGTGGTTACAGGTTGGGTTGCAGTCTGCATGGTTGCCAGTTCAAAACCACCAGCATCTCCTCTGGAGAAAAACTGGTTTTCTGGTCTTGTGAACAGTTACAGTCCAAGAAATCCACAGGAGTCGCTATGAGTCAGCATTGACTCGATGGTAGTGAGTTTGGTTTGGAAAGATGGTTATAGAATTGGATGTTGTATTTCTCAAATATTGGACACAGAACCCCCTCGTAAGTTATTTATTTATTTATTTGCATAGCTTGTACTACGAAAGGAACCTTAGTGTGGCATCATGGGTTGAGTGTTGGGTTGCTAACCAAAAAATCAGAAAATCTACCAGCCACTCCAGGGGAGTAAGATTAAGATAAGGCAGTCTGCTTATGTGAAGATTTGCAGTCTTGTTGGAAATAGCAGTTCAACTCTGTCTTAAGGGGCCCCTGTGAGTTGGAAATTACTTGACGGTAGTACTTAGTTTTTCGTTTATTAATATGAACATATTTGGGGAAACTAATCAGATGCAGCCCAATCAAATTTGTTGAACTATGTAATAGGTTGAAACATAAATCACAGGTATTTGACTGATTGTAACCTGCAAAAAAGAAACTTCTACATGTTCTGCCTAATAAGTACGTTGTTTTGTGACAGATACTAGATGTCATTTTTTCTTAAGGTTCTAACTCATGGGAATATGTTAATATCATCCATCAGTGCTTAATAAAATCCAGCAATCTTATTGAGCCAAATAAGATAGCTTATTTTGTTTATAGATCAATATTGGCACTAGAAATGTAAGAATACAGAAATTATAAGATGAAATCTACTTGAAATAAATTATCTGCTAGGTTTCTAGTAATGACATTAGCATTTTTCTGAATGGCGAATGGAGAAAGATATTAGTACCCAATATAAGTCCCATGAACTTTTTGAAGCTCCCTCATATGTCAGTGTGTTTTGTGGGAAAAAGGAAAATTTGAGGGGGCACCTTAAGTATGTGTGAGAATCCTGCTGTAAAAATTTTAGCTAAATCTACAATTTTACAATATCTGGTTTGGATCTCCTTTTTCTACTAACTGTAATATTTTACTTTCCCCACAATTAAACATTTCCTATAAAAACCTTGATACGACTTTACGCACTGGAAGGAAATTGACATCATTATTAAACCCAGTTGAGTTCTTGCCATGTTCATACATACTTTTGCAATAAAATACTTGTAATTTTATATATTGCATTGAAATATTATTTTATCATTGTTATTTTGTTACAACTCTGAATACATGATAAATGATTTCAAAATGTGTTTGATATATTTATAGCATAGAAGATGCTGATTCTGAAAAGAGCATAAATGAAGAAAATGGAGAAGTTTCGGAAGACCAGTCTCAAAATAAACATAGTCGTCACAAAAAAAAGAAGCATAAACACAGAAGCAAGCATAAGAAACATAAACATTCCTCAGAAGAAGACAAGGATAAAAAACATAAACATAAGCATAAACATAAGAAACACAAAAGAAAAGAGGTTATTGATGTTTCTGACAAAGAGGGTTTGTCTCCAGCAAAAAGAACTAAACTTGATGATTTAGCTTTGCTAGAAGATTTGGAAAAACAGAGAGCCTTGATTAAAGCTGAACTTGATAATGAGTTAATGGAAGGAAAGGTCCAGTCTGGGATGGGACTGATATTACAAGGTTATGAGTCTGGCTCTGAAGAAGAAGGAGAGATTCACGAAAAGGCCAGAAATGGAAATAGGTCTAGTACTAGATCTTCAAATATGAAGGGGAAACTTGAACTTGTGGACAATAAAAATAGTGCAAGAAAAAGAAGTAAAAGCAGATCCAAAGAACGGGCTAGGCATAGATCTGATAAAAAAAAAAACAAGGGAGGTGAAGTAGTTAAAGAGAAAATAACTAGGAGCAAGTCAAAGGAGAGGAAAAAGTCCAAAAGTCCATCCAAAAGAAGTAAATCTCAAGATCAAGCAAGAAAATCCAAGTCCCCTACCCTTAGAAGGCGATCTCAAGAGAAAATTGGGAAGCCTAGATCTCCTAATGATGATAAGATTAAAATAGAAGATAAAAGTAAGGCAAAAGATAGGAAAAAGTCCCCAATTATAAATGAAAGTAGAAGTCGGGATCGAGCCAAAAAATCCAGATCCCCGGTTGATTTAAGAGGTAAATCTAAAGACAGAAGGTCAAGGTCTAAAGAGAGAAAATCAAAACGCTCTGAAACAGATAAAGAGAAGAAGCCAGTGAAGTCTCCCTCTAAAGATGCTTCTTCTGGGAAAGAAAACAGATCCCCCACTAGAAGACCTGGTCGCAGTCCTAAAAGACGAAGTTTATCACCCAAACAGCGAGATAAATCAAGAAGAAGTAGATCTCCATTTTTAAATGACAGAAGATCAAAGCAGAGCAAATCCCCCTCTCGCACTCTGTCTCCTGGTAGAAGAGGCAAGAGCCGGTCCTTAGAAAGAAAACGAAGAGAACCTGATAGGAGGAGACTCTCTTCTCCAAGGTAACTTGTTAATGCTTTTTACTAAGGCATCTGATATTAAAGGAGAACTAGAATTTGTGGACAGTTAAAGGTGAGCTATGGTGGGCTTTGTGAATTTTATGTATAATTCACCATGCTCGTTTGCATTTGTATCAAATATCTTGATTTTTCTGGGTGTTTTCTAAAAATTGAGCTTGGCAATAGAATCTGTTTTTAATTTCAGGATTTATTTTGATCTATCTAGTTTATTAAATCACTTCTTTAAATCCAAATAATTTAGGTAATAAGTCATTGGGGAAGGAACATTATTGCAGAAACTTTTAATAATAAGTATCTATACATGGACAGAAAGATCTGTCTGTAAAATTTCTCCTTATTTACAGGATTTTGAATTTTAACTATAAATTGAAACTATTAGTGTACTTTAGTTCTAAAAAAATGGGTTTTTCTATTACTATATAATTTCATGTCAAGATGTTTAGGAAGAACTGTAAAGTGATTTTGTTTTGTACCCATAATAATAGTCTGTATTTGAGTAATATCTTCAGTTTATGAAAGTTTGTTCTTAAAAATTCTCAATGGACTAGCTTCACTCTTGAGATAAAGGGACACTAATTTTTATTTTACTGTTTATAAATATCTTGCACGGGATAGTAATGCTTATCAAAGCTCGAATTGAGGTACTGAAAGGTGGTTTGTTTGTTTTTAATTATTAGGCCAGACTAAACTGTTAGAAACTGATTTTTCAAAACTGGTTTTAAATAGTTGGGCATTATGAAGTTTTTCTCATCATAACTGTCAGCTTACATTTTGCAGAAGTCCCAAAACACACGCCCATTGTCCTTTTTCATAACTACTGTGTGTAGAATTTGCTAGACTCTAAATCTTTACAGAAGTGTCTGGTGGGTTTGAACAGCTGGCCGTAGGTTAGCAGCCCAACAATTAACCTCCAGCGCCACCAGTGGTGCAAAGGTTTTATTAATTCCTAGGCATTATATCCATATTAACACTACAAAAAAAAAAAACAATCTCACTGCTATTAAATTGTTTTCCACTCAGGACGGGGTAGAACTGGGCCTGTGGGTTTCTGAGTCTCATCTTTCTCGGACCAGCTGGAGATTTGAAACTGCTGACATCAGCAGTTAGCATCCCAAGGTTTACTGAGATTTATATCATATTTTTAGAGGAATTTGAAGAATGTTTTGTTACATAGTAAAGGAGCCCTGGTGGCACAGTGTTTCAAGCACTCGGCCACTTTGCAGGACAGAGATGTGCCAGTCTGCATTGGTAAAGACTAACAGCCATGGAAACTGTGAGGCAGTTCAAACCTGTCCTGTAGAGCTATGGGTCAGAATTGGCAAAATGATAGTGGATTTGTTTTCAGTGTGCTCTAGACACTCGTTTTTTGTAGAGACATTGTTTTAAAACAAAACTCACTGCCATAAAGCCAATTATGACTCCTGGCGACCCTTTATAGTATGGCTACCACAAATTAGCTCTGAGGGCTTTGTAGGCTCTGTTTGCTTTTTTTCCGTTAACGACTTCCATGACAATACATACACATTCTGGTATTTCATTGTGTAGCTGTAAATAATTTGCTTAATCATTTCCTTATTTAAAATTTATGATAATTTAGTTTGATCTCTGGATTGGGTCTTTCTTACACACCTTTAACCAGAATATCATTTATTATCATTTTGCACTTTTGTCTTTTAATCTAAATTTTCCAGGTCACTAGTAAGGTTTAACTTTTTACTTTTTAACCACAGAAATAGCCCTATTTATAGGCTACCCTACAATTCAGGGTGAATAATCCTATCTAAATCTGGAACAATGTTCAAAAAAAAAAATGAAGTAGAGAAAATCCTATTAAAATAATACAGGTATAAAAAGACTAAAAAGAACACTGTATTTGCTAAGTTATAAGGTTAAGGTTGATTCTAGATACTGTTATTCTTACCTTGCATTAACAGAAGTCTCTTACTGCAGAATGTCAAAATACAGATTAAAAAGACATCAGATTGTGGAAAGCCAATAGTAGCACTCACTTGGACATGTTTTGTCTGTCCTGTTTATCTGCAATTGAATTGTAGGCTCTAACAGCATGACGCTTCATTCACCATCAAATTACAAGGCTTAAGGAAATAGACCTTGTATTAACACCAAAATTACATGGTGGTCCACTAACTTATTAAATTGCATCAAGTGTTAGCTCTCTTGATAAGTGTGTCTTTCCTAAGACATTCTACATGGAAGAAGCTCGTGTTGTTTGATTTTATTTTTACATGAATATGCATTTGGTCCCCTTAAGAACACGCCCTCGAGATGATATCCTGAGTAGACGGGAAAGATCCAAAGATGTCAGCCCCATCAGTAGGTGGTCTCCAGCCCGAAGAAGAGCAAGTAGATCTCCGATTAGAAGGAGATCTCGTACCCCTCTCAGACGTAGCAGGTCTCCGAGAAGAAGAAGCAGATCTCCTCGGAGAAGGTAAAGATGTGTCATATGTTGTTTGTTTGAAAACTAGATAAGAGGGAAATGCTGAAATGAGCTAGATTTAGAAACTATGTTGTAAAACTAGCAAGGTGGATCGTTGGTTAGTAAAAATGTAGCCTAGTTTCCTGGCATTTTATGATTTTAAGGCTATAAGCTGCTATTTCCTTAAGCTCTTCATTCAGGTAAATTTAATATATAGACCTATAGTTAAGACATTTATAGTAGAAACCAATTGAAACACTTAGTAGTTGAATGGTTAATCCAAAAGTTTCATTTTTAAGGCAGAAGTTTCTTTTAAATACCCACAATAAATTATACATTGTAACCTAAAACATCAATGGACATTTGTTTCACAGCCCTTGTAGCATTTTTAATTGAAGTGTAATAACGTGAATATAGTTTTAAAAGACAAAAGACCAAAGATGGCATCTATTGTACTCTTAATGTAGTGTGTGTTGTGTGACTGTATATAAATTCACATTTTTTTTAATTGTGTTGTGTTAAGTGTTTATTTCCTACTTTGAACAGTGTGATTTTTCTACAATTTCTCCTGCCTCGTTTCATCACATTTTTGTATGCTTCCACAGTCAGTACAATTATTGCAAGGTGTATGTAAAGATTATTGCTAATAGTGGGGGCGGGGGTGAAGGCAGAATTGGGAAGGGATGCTGGAGTGAAGCTTAAGACTGATCTCTAGGCTTGTTTACACTGTTGTCCTCATGCGATTTGTTGTTCTTTGACTTGATAACAATTTTATTGTTGATTTCCATCATCTGTATATTCCTTTGTTTCTCACTTGTATTGTATTTCATTTCTTAGATCTAGTGTTGTCATTTCATAGTTTCATGCCCTTGCTCTATTAGTGTGTTTTCAGTAATTTCCAGATGTGCATGGAAGGGAAATTTTATGTCTTTAAAAATGACTTTTATTCGTATTGCTAACATAGTAAGGGAAAGGATTCTAATTTGAAATAGTTTTCCCTTAGGAATTTTAAAAATTGCTCTTTTGATGTGTAGATTCCCAGTAGTGCTTTTGAGATACCAGGAACACTGTCTGTGAATTGCATTTTCTTTACTGGAATTTTCATAATTATTTGTTTATATTCTTTAAAAATCAAGGTGCTCTAACATTTCACTGTGATTTGCCTTGGTGTGTGGGTTTTCTTCCTCTATTTTGCTTCAGCATTTTAAGCTTTGGCTCAGGTAGAGTTACGGCCTCCAATTCTCGGCAATTTTTCTTGTATTTTTGAAAATGGTCCTAATACTGCCTATATTGTCCCATTGGACGTTTCTGTATTGTCCCCCAGGTTTTCACACTCATCTTTAATGTTTGCCCTCATTTTCTACGAAGGAGCTTCAAAACGTTTTTGAAAAAATGAAAAATTGAATTGAAAGATACTTGATTTTTTTTTTTAAATCATTTTATTGGGGGCTCATACAATTCTTATCACAATCCATACATCCATCCATTGTATCAAGCACATATGTACATTTGTTGCCATCATCATTCTCAAACCTTCTACTTAAGCCCTTAATATTGGCTCCTCATTTTTCCTGCTTCATGAGCCCTTCATAATTCATAAATTGTTATTGTTTTGTCATATGTTACACTGTCCAATGTCCCCCCCCATACTTGAATTTTCCATCAACTTTTTATAAAACCCCAACATAGTTCAAATCTAGATTTTCTTATTATTTTTCACCCTTCCTTTAGATTTTCTTATTATTTCTGCACTCATTTAAAATTTTTCCAAGAATTTCTTTAAGGTTTATTTTTCTGACTTTATTCTTTTATAGGATTAATATCTCATCTATCAGATGATGAGTTTATTTTGTACAGGATTTTGAACTAGTTTATACCAGTTACACACATAACACTGCATCCCTCGCTGAGAATTAACCTTGTTATCCCAAATACACTAAATAGCATCTACAGCTTTTTAAGATAAATAAGGATCACCTAAGGATCTTGTTAAATAACCTTGTTATCCCAAATACACTAAATAGCATCTACAGCTTTTTAAGATAAATAAGGATCACCTAAGGATCTTGTTAAACTGGAGGTTTGGGTTTAATGTATCTAGCTCAGAAAGGCAGATTCCCAGCATAGGGTCAAACTGAAATGAACCAGTTCAAAGCACTGATTTTTAGGTGGGTTTTGTGCATTATGATTTCCTTTTTTTCCCTTATATTCTATATGTACCCAGATCTTTTTTTTTGCTGTTTCCCTTGGATTTGAAGATTCCTCAAACAACAGGCACCCTTGATTGGCTGTGTGTGTAGATTTAAAAGTTAATTAGGTACTAAGAAAGCTGAATGAAGCCTTGTGTGAATGTATAGTGTTCTGTGCCTTTGAGTCTATTGTACCTCATAGCTCTCATATAGGACAGAGTATATCTTTCCCACAGAGCAGCTGATGAGTGGAGCGTCCAACCTTTGAATTACCAACCAGCCTCTCAACCATTATGCAACCAGGGCTTCTTGTTTACATGTGTAAAATTTGTCAGCTGGTGGTTTCACTTTAAGGGGACTCATGGCAATCAACATGTGTGTCAGTAGAACTACTCTATAGAGTTTACAAGACTATGAGATTGCCAAGCCTGTCTTCCACGACACTTCTGGCTGAGTTCAAACTGCCACACTTTTAGCTAGTTGCCATTTATTTGTGTCACCCAGTGACTGGATACCAGTGCCTGGATTGGGAAATTTTCAGAATTCTCTCATCTTCTGCTGTGGACTATAGGCCTGGCCACCAAAGACTGCTAGTTAGTCATTGATCATGAATAGACTTCCACTTGATCCCCGTCTATGTTTCAGTACATTGTCTCCCCTGTGCCTTGTGCGAGTTTCCCTAAGGGCCATTACCTCTCCAGTTAATTGTAAATATTCTGTTAGAAATGTTACCAGTGGGCAGGGAGGATATTGGCCTTTTCCTATGCACCTTTGGGGTTTTCTGCTTTTACCTCTTTACTAGATATCGGTCTTTTGTATTCCTGACTTATTTACCTGTCTATTTCTATTGGGCTCTTATTCTTAGCTAAGCATAGTGGCTGTATTTTTGTTTTCATGAGGCAAATATTTCTGGTACTTGGTTATCATTTTCATTTTAATAATAATGTTCTTTTTCTTCAAACAGAGACAGAAGTCGGAGGAGCAGGTCACGTTTAAGGAGGCGGTCTCGATCTCGCGGTGGCCGGAGACGGAGGAGCAGAAGTAAAGTAAAGGAAGATAAATTTAAAGGAAGTCTGTCTGAAGGAATGAAAATTGAGCAGGAATCTTCATCTGATGATAAGTAAGAATGGATTTTTCTGTAACAATTTCATATTTTCAGTTTAGAGAAATACTGTTTGGCTTGGGAAGCTTTTAATAATTCTACCCACATATTCTAAGTGGCTCTATTATTTTGGCCCTGAATTTAACTTTTGTACATCGTGTTAACAAGTATTGAGTTTTCTAATTTAAGGCTTTAGTGTTGAGTAGGGTGACTATTAGACCATCCTTTCGTTGTGACCCTGACCTCTTTAAATACAAACTTGGTTGTCTAAATGGAACATTATCTGAAAAATAAATAAAGTGGAGAGAGGGAAGTTCTATGAGAAACAAAAGAAGGGAGACCGGGCAGAACTTTAAGGTAGAGTAAGATACCCATTCTGACGACAAGTAAAGATGAATATGTATATTTTCATAAGTTCATTAGATTTCAAGTCTGTTTTTGAGTATATGAATGGAATTGCTGAGCCATACATCGTATTTTGTGAAGTCTCTCTCTACTGTTTCCTTACTTATATACCTGGACCATTGTGCATTTCTACCACTAGTGAGGTAGGGTTCCAAGTTGCCCACATTCTCACCAATGTGTTATTGTTTGTTTGTTTGTTTGTTTGGTCTTTAAGTCATCCCACAGTCTTCACTGTGGTTTTGATTTGCATCCCTGACAGCTAAGGATGCTGTTGCTGGTTATTTGTTACATATGTGAGATGTTGTCAATTACTATAGGCCTTTCCCTTTTGTGATGTGTTGTAAATTCTAAAGTGATGCTGTTGGTTATAGTCCCGGTCTAGAGGAAGCTCTCTGTTACAGGATTCAGATGATAGGTATTCTGAGTCTCCACTCTAGTGTAGAGTAGGGGACTCAAGTCACCATCTTTTAGTTCCTTGAAGGTACCGTCTGAAAGACCAAAATCACACCTCCACCAAAGCTATACCTTGTTTAATTTTTAAAGGATTTTAAGGTTTAACGATTACCTCAGCAGCTGTACAGGATCAGAAGGAAAGCATGTGTTTTTGTTTTTTGTTTTGGCATCTACCTATATCAGGGATCCTCAAACTTTTTAAACAGGGGGCCAGTTCACTGTCCTCAGATCCGTTGGAGGACCAGACTATAGTTTAAAAAAAACTATGAACAAATTCCTATGCACACTGCGCATATCTTATTTTGAAGTAAAAAAAAAAACACAAAAAGGGCAAGGACACCCGGTGGGCCGGATAATTGTCCTTGGCGGGACGCAGTTTGAAGACGCCTGACCTATATGGTGTCACATTGACAACTATATCTTGAAAGATTAGATAAGGATTTTAGGGGGTGATGCATTTATGTTAATGGTAGAGGTACAGCTCAGAAAAGGAGGATGAGAAAGGTTGTGTGGCGAATGGTTATATAACCAGTGACACTGAATTGTACATGTAGAAACTGGAATTGGTGTGTATTTTTGCTGTTTATTCTCAACCCCAACAAAGGAGACAGGAAATAAGATCACTTTTAAGACATAGAAGTTTCATGATGACCTACATTTCCCAGCCTTTTTATTAAAATGTATATGACTTGGCTGCTACTAACCCAAAACTCAGTCATTTGTAATCCGATTCCTAGGAGAGTCTGCCTTGAAAACCCTGTGGGGTAGCTTGGGGTGCTTTGTTGAGGTCATTAAGAGTCAGAATGGACTTAGGGGTGAATTTGGGTATTGGAACAATGTTTGAAGTTACATTATATGTACTTTTTTTAAAGCCTTGAAGACTTTGATGTAGAGGAAGAAGATGAAGAAGCTCTAATAGAACAGAGAAGAATACAAAGGCAGGCGATTGTTCAAGTATGTGATTCTTATAAAATTTTGATCAATCTTCCTATTAATCATTCTAGTAAATTGAAGGTATTTTTTACCTCAACAAAGTAACCTAGTAGTGACAATGAACAGGTTTGAAAAGGGAGGGAAATATATAAAATCCTTTGTGAGATTTAGATTTAAGTTACTAAAGCTGAAGAAGACTGAGATTGGGTCTTAGAGCCGTTTAATAAAATGTGGTATAGATAAAGGTTACACAAGATCATGATAACTGTTTACTGCTGTGGAGATTGTCAGGAGATACTTTGTGGACTGTCAAACCCTGGAAAATGAATTCTCTGGTGATCTTCCAGAATTTTCTCCATGAGAATGGGAAAGTGAGGGATGGGATGAAGAGAGAATTCTAGAAAAGATCAAAAATGGATTTGGATACTATAAAAAGGATAGCACATGGCGGATCACAGAGAAGGAAAGAACCTGAATTAGCTGAGTGTCCAAAGTACTATAAATAATCAGAAGTTTTCAGGTGGTGGTTTTTATAAAGGCCCAACAGAAATGCTCAAGGAAACTGGCTTTTGTAGTAAAATTGTGCTTAAACTGATATCCCTGAAGACATGGTTGAATTTTCTTTTGTTCTTGCCCAGGTCCACAATCCCTTATCTCCAATCCTTGGGCCAGATGTTCTTCAGAACCCAGAAATTTTTGAATTGTAGAAAGGTAATATGGTGCATATGTGTATGTTAACACCAATGTGTATATGTTAACACA
Organism: Echinops telfairi; assembly: GCF_000313985.2. Taxonomy (NCBI): domain Eukaryota; kingdom Metazoa; phylum Chordata; class Mammalia; order Afrosoricida; family Tenrecidae; genus Echinops; species Echinops telfairi. The sequence goes on along the minus strand of NW_022104553.1, from coordinate 2,972,617 downwards.
TATGTGTATGTTAACATCAATGAGTTTTGGAAGCAGCATCCCATAATCAAACACATGAGTATTTGTTTAGTGAAGCCTGTTAATCGTCACCCTGAGAGGATACAGTAAGGCTAAAGACCTTCACATCTGGTCAGATTTTGCTGCCACCTAATAAGTTCTGCACCAAGTTAAAAAAAAAAAAAACTTTTTCAGAAGTTTGTGAAATTTGGCTTTACATATAAAAGGGATTGTGGATCTGATTCAACCCAAGAGATTAAAACTTTTTTTAAAAAAAACCAGAAACACTGTTAGACACTTGTGTAACTTTTCAATGCAGAAAGTCTTTAGCAAATTAACATTCAGATAGATCCAAATTTATGAAAATAACATTATATTGTTATTTCAGAAATATAAATACCTTGCCGAAGATAGCAATATGTCTGTGCCATCTGAACCAAGCAGCCCCCAGAGCAGTACTCGTACACGATCACCTTCTCCAGATGATATTTTGGAACGGGTAGCTGCTGATGTTAAAGAGTATGAACGAGAGAACGTCGACACATTTGAGGCCAACGTAAAAGCCAAACATAATCTCATGGCAGTTGAACAGAATAATGGTAAGATGGTTTTTGTTTTCACATTACATGATTTTCACTGGCATTAGTTCTTTAACTGTATACTGACTTTATATGGAATTGGAAGTGAAAGGGATTAGGAATATTGCTTCTGTTATGTCATAGGTTCCCAATTTATTTGAATCCACATTCCTTAGTAAGGGGAGAAAAATGCTCAGCACCTACCTAGCTATTAAACGTGTATTATAACTCATTTTCCAGGATAAAGTATAGGTTAGTTGCTTTTGCGTGTTTTGCCCCCCCCCCGTGGGAAGCACTGTACTAAGTGTTTTGGGGTTTTTCTTTGTTTTTTGGTTTTTTGATAAATCATTTTGGGGGTGGAGCTCTCACTGTGCTAAATGTTCTAGCAATATATATGTTTTTTTTTTCCTCAACATTTTTATTTCCATACAATTTATGTATCATACAGTTGAATAATTCAGTGGTTCCATCATCAAGGGGAATTGCACAGTCAGCACCACACTTATCTTACACACATAAACACACACCCATGGTTAAATCACCTTTAAATTGAGCTGTGCAATCATGATCAGTTTCAGTGCTCCCTCCTCCTCCTGCCTTCATCATTTACTCCCAAACTCCCCTTCCTCTCCCTATCACCCAATCTCCCTCCCTTACATTCCCTGTAACACCTTATATCGGTTATTATCATTATACCTCTACTCCTCCTGTGCTTCACAGCTGGGAAACCCCACAGAAAACAATGAAAAACAAATTGTACCCAGATGGTAAAGATAAGATCATTTTCTTATAAAGACAAAAATACAAATAATGCGTGAGGGAGAAGACCCCCCAATTTTTGTCGTGGAAAATTTAAGAGATACTTGTACCCAGAACAAATTTACGTTGTGCCTTTAGTGAGGTCCACTGGCAAAGTATCAAGATTGATCCAGCATAGTCAAGATTATAACGGTCTGCCTGATAGTAAGAAGTATACCTAATGTGTGCTTTCTCTCACTTTTTTATTAGTTCAGATATATTAGATAATATACTGAACGCCTATGTAGCCATATTTTTAAAGCAAATCTCAGCTGTGATTTTTTTATACCATATTCATCTTTAGTAGTTACAGACTTTACAAAACATTTCTTTTTATACTTAACTTGATTGTGTTTAAAAATATCTGATGTCTATTACAGGAGCCATGGTAGCATAGTGGTTACTCATTGGGCTGCAGCCTACAAGGTCAGCAGTTTGAAACCACCAGCGGCTCTGTGGGAGAAAGGGGGCTTTCTGCTCCCGTAAAGAGTTAACTGTCTTGGAAATTCACAGGGACAGTGCTTCCCTGTCCTGTAGGGTCACTATGAGTTGGCATTGACTTGATGGCAGTGAGTGTGGTTCTTTAGTGTCTATTACAATTGGTTTGTTTGAACTAGACTTCAAAATGCTATATGTTGGAGATGTGTCTTTCTTAGTCTTTAACAGTTTTCCTTCTATTTTCCCATATTCTATCTGTTCCCCTCGCCCCCGTTCCACGTATTTGTGAGGATGCTGGGCCATGTGTCTCACAAATGTTTTCCCCTGGTTCTGGCTGATCACACTTTTTTACATAATTCCATTTTCCTCAGTATTTCTTGCAAACTTTAGACATAGGCTTAGTTTTTGTTGCAATATCTTATATGTGGTCCTGAGCACATGAAAATGGCAGGTGGTTTTTAGTTGTCCTAGCTTAAGTCAAAAAGCATTGCTACAAAATAATAAACAACCTTTACTAAATGAGCATCAAAATATGAAGGAAGTTATTGTTTCTCAACATATGCTTTACCCAGGTCTGTACACTTCTGAAAATGGTGTTTCTAGCTCGAACCTTCCCTGAAGAACTCTGTGCTCTTAAAATTGTGCCTCATTAAAACAGTCCTTGTGGTACCCTCGAGGTGCTCAAACTGCGTTCTTTTCCAATATCCTTTGAGTCTGGGGAACAAGAAGGTGTAGGGTATGGAGCGCATGGGGTAAGATTTATCAGTGAAATTCTACCAGTCTTTGCTACTCTGAAAGGGTGAGCAGGTGTATTGTCGAGAGACTCAAAACTTCCTCAGCATCACCTTTCTTGGCCCCTTTTCACCAACACAATTTCCCATTTAAAAAAACAAAACTTACTTCCTAATAAACTCCCGTGATAATCCTATGTCCTTTGAGAAAATCTGCCAAAATTACCCTAAGAAACAGTTGCCATAACCTAACCTCACTTCTACCTTGACTTTACTTGGCCTAGCAGATCCTCTCAGAAGCTACTGTTAGATTAGACTCTATTTTTTTAACTTGCCAAATCTTCTGCACTATGTCACTTTAAGTTTTATTGGCACATGATTCACATATTATACAATAGCTTTAAACACATTGACAAAAAGTGGTGCAATCATCACGACAATCAATTTTAAACATTTTCTTCTTCCTTGTAATTAGCTCCCCATTTTCTCCCAACCCCAAGAAACTAGTAATTCAACTATCATGTCCACAGACTTATCTGTTCCGGATTTCATATAAAGAAAAACATACGACAACAAAAGAACAATACCAAAATAAATCAGAAAATATATATCTAGATTTCTGAGGAGTTGCCAGCTGTTTCCAAGAGACAGTTTTCTGTAATCATATATTCAGCATCATTGGAAAAGGATTCCATTTTCTCCACGTTTTAGCAACACTTGTTATTGTCTGTGTTCCCTATTAGTAATTATGAAGTGCTAGCTCACAGTAGGTTTTTTTTTCATATATCCAATTTCATCTTACAGTCATAGTAAGACAATCATCACCACAATCTATTTTAGAACATTTTCTTGACATACTAATTGTTATTAGCTTCCTATTTCCCCTATCCAATTACTATCCCCATGGATCTACCTATCGTATATTTCATATACAGAAAACCATTCAAAACAAAGGGGAAAAAGTCAACGACTAGACAAAAGCATAGGAAAACCTCAGATAGAAATTAGGAAATATTTTTAAAACTTTGAAATGGGTCAAAAGAGAGATGAAATGATAAGGCATTATATTCGAACCTAACTATATCTGTCACGATCCAATTTACAATGCTCTGTCTGATAATAAGGGTATTCCATTCCTCAACTATGGTCAGAGGTGAATCACCTGATTTAATCCATGTGAGGGCCCTGCAAATGGATTTGGTGGCTTATTCTGCAAAGCCAGCTATTCGCAGTTTAAACTCTGATGCCATTCCCTCTTTCCGGTTTGGATTTTATTATTTACAGTCCCTGTATCGTACAGGTTGGTGATGTTCTACCCTGTGGACTTAGTTGACTCTCACTTAGATGGATGTTTTTTTGAACACAAGCCTTTAAGACCCCGGCTGCTATTTTTTTTTTGATAATTGGCACCATCTGCTTTCTTCAACATACTTTGCTATAGCACCCTTAGCTCCAGTAGTCTCTTCATGAGAGTAAGCATCCACTGGGCCGTGTCATAAGAATTTATTTTTACATTGATGCTAGAATGAAATGTGAGGCTCAACTCATTCATATATCTGGTTTATATAGTTATATATCTGATTTATATATGTCTCTGGTTCATTTTAGAGATACTATTTTCATTTTACGATGAATTCCTTTCAACTTACTTGGGACCCATAGTGACCTGTGGGGCAGGGTAGAACTGCCCTTGGGGTTTCTGAGACTTTACGGGAGTTGAAGGTCTCATCTTCATCCCTTGGAGCAGCTGGTGGTTTCCAGCTGCTGACCTTATGGATGGGAGCCCAGTGTGTAACCACTGTGCCACCAGGCATCCTCATTAGAGAACATTATAGGTCATCCCTCCCCTCCCCTAGGGGCATAAGGTAATCCTATTGATGGTGTCATTAATTTAAACAATGATATACAGCTTAAAACACTGTTGGGGAAAGGAAATGATACAAGTATAGATTCAGACTGCAATACATGAATTGTGCATATATGCAGATTAAACTCTTCAAGTGACTAGACACTATTGATACAAACACTGGGAGTTAGTGATAGGGCAAGACTTCAAATAACTCATTCACAAAGACAGACCCATGCCTATAAGTTTGGTACATGTCAAAAAGCAAGGAGAGCATTTAAAATAGTGAATATATGGTGGACTCGGGCTACCAATTGTTGGGCATTTTCAAGGCAAGGTACTTGAGCCAAAGCAATGGCTGCCAATTCCATGACCTTGGGATAGCCGTCATCTGCTGCTGCTCTCACTCGGCCTTCCGGCCTTACGTTCGAGGGCGTATACTGCCTTCCATAAATCTGCTAGAGGTGAGTTTGGGCTGAAGCCTAGTTTAATTGAATTTTTCTGGTATGGCTTATGAAGGACAGAGTAAAGTCAAAATAGTGTATAGTACATGGCCTTGGTTACCTAGGGCTAGATAGAAACTTGGTGAAAAGTGTCCAGTTGGGAGCACAGTACCTGGCATATTCTCACCTTCAGCCCCATATAAAGTATTGTTAATGCCTTTTTTTTTTTTTTTTTTCCCGTAATGGGAGGTTTCCCCTCCTGGTTTACCCACCAACAGCAATGTAATAGCCTTTTCTGAGACATACTCCTCACTCCCCCATCTTGAATTCCACCAAGGTGTGTTATCATTCACATAGAAATGTGTTGATTTGTAGTGATCACCACAGCACAGTATTGTATGGCAGCAACTGTATGGTCTTCTCTCTCTGACCCCAGCTGAAGCGAAGTCTCCTGCTGAAGTGGTATTCAAGGTATCTAAAGGGGGTTATATATGATTCAGGGACGTTAGTCAGGACCTCTCCCTTGTTCCTTAGAAGAATGGATTACAAGATTAAATGACTTGCGAACAGAAGCCTGCCTTTTGATCTTTATCTTTATGTAGTGGATTCATATAAGATTTGCCCTTTTGTGATTGACTTAACTTCATTCAACATAATGATTTTCAAATCCATCCATGTCATGAGCTTCATGGCTTCATGACTTTATTAGGGGTGTATAGCATTCCATCGTATATATGTACCAGTTTCTTGCCCATTCCTGTACTGATGGGCATTTGGGCTGTTTCTAGCTTTCTCTTGCACAGTGAGCATGGCAGAGCATATATATGTCTGTTCATGTTGTCTCCTTACTTTGGGATATATTCTAAGCAAAAGTATTGCTGGGTCATAGAGTATTTCTATTCCCAATTATTTTAGATAGTGCCAGTTCATTCTCTCCATACCTTCACCAGCATTGTTCTGTTTTTCTGAATTGGGCTATACTTGTGGTTGTTTTTTTTTTTTAAAGGAAGTCTAAGGGAGGCTAAGACAAGTATGCCAAGATAATTTGTCTGCAGCTACCTACTGATCATGGAGACATGTTTAAAAAATAACATATTTGCTTATAATAAGCCCATGCATGTATGAACCGTAACATTAGAAGCAATACCTTTTTTGTTGTTGTTTTTCTTTTACTTTTTAAAAGTTTTAGAAGCACTATTTTTTACTTACCCTCATACAGTGTCCACTCACTGTTTGCTTCATGGTTAGACCAATCACTGATGGTCATTATTTAGCTCTATTGTTTTATTAAGAGATCAAAACAGAGCCTTTAATTTTCACTTGATCTTTTAAAATCATTAGCTGTAATATAATAGCTATAAAAGACATTTCTACCATTTGTCTTTATTGTCAGGTGCTATCGAGTTGGTTCTGACTTATAGCAACCATGTGTGCAACAGAATGAAGCACTTCCGGGTCCTGCACCATCCTTACAAGTGTCCATATGTGTGAGCCCATGGTTGCAGCCACTGTGTCAATCTGATTGTCTAGGGCCTTCCTCTTTTTGCCGTGCCTCACCACGTTCCCAAGCATGCTGTCCCTCCAGGGACTCGTCTCTCCTGACATGTCCAAAGTACGTGACATGAAGGCTCGCCATCCTTGCCTCGGAAGAGCATTCTGGCTATACTTCTTCCAGGACAGATGTGTTTGTTCCTCTGGGCAATCTATGGAACTGCCCGTATTCTTCACCAGCTCACTCTTGAGTGGGCAGAGATGGGAAATCGTGCTTTTGTTAAATATGATCAATTGATGTGTTAGAATATAAAGTCTTTAATTAACTTTGATTTTATATTTGTATCTCAAGAGTCCCATTAGATGGTGGAAACAGACACCGTATTTTCATATAACCAATGTGTTTGCTTTATTTCAAACCTTACAACCCTTCTTTTGTAAATTTTCTATGTGTGCTATGCACCTTACATGTGGTAAAGCACTCACCTGTTAGCCAAAAGGCTGGTGGTGAACCCACCCAGATGTTGCTTCAGAAAACCCATCTACCTACAAAAGAGTACTGTTTCGGAAGCTATGGATCAATTTACCGTGCACATAGAGAGTTACCTTGAGTTGGAATTGACTAGATGGCAACTAATAATGACATTATTACTTTGAAACTTTTTTTTTTACATTTTATTAGGGGCTCATACAACTGTTATCCCAATCCATACACACATCAATTGTGTAAAGCACATTTGTACATCGTTTCTCAAAACATTTTCTCTCCATTTAAACCCCCGACATTAGGTCCTCATTTTATACATAAACATTACTATCAATTTAAAATGAACTGCATGATTTAAATTTCAGGTTTTTGTGTCCTTAGGGTATATCCAAAAATAATTCGTAACATTGCACTCATTGGATATAAAATTAGGTGTATCTATTTGCTTGGTTTTGCATTTTTGAAATCGTTTGGCTTTTTTTTTTTTTTTTTTCCGTCATTAAAATATTTAGATGGTTTCAAAGTTAGGACTACAAAATGAGATGCTTTACCATTTTAAAAATGGTAAAAGATGTCAGTTTTCTTTCTGTGTGTTTGTGCATTTTATTCTACTTAAACACCAAAAGCAGTACACTATCCCGTTGCCCTCAAGTCTGTTCTGATTTAAAGGGCTCTATGTAGTATTTCACTAAAGGCAGAAAGCCCCATGTTTCTCCTGATGAGTTCAGATAGCTGACCTTAACACTGGCAGCCCAATGAATAATCCCCTGAACCACCAGCTCTCTACATCCCCATGCTCTGAGATTATTTTCTAGATTTGCTTAATAGGTATTATTTTTCCTTTCTAAAGGTTACAGAATCAGTTTTTCACCCAGCAGTTGATAGATGTTTTGTTTAGAGTCCCCATAATATAACATTCGTTCATTTTATTTCCTCCCTGTTTTCCATTTTCATTACTCTTTCTTTCCTCACCTTTTCTGCCTTAAATGCTGCTGTATTTGATCTCAAAGATTGTTGATTCTGGAGAATGTGTTTCTCTCTAGTGTTACTGTTTGCTGGATAGCCCTGTCTATAGTTTAGCTGCAAATTGAGCCCTGGGGATTAGTTCTGTTTCGGGTCTGAAGGGTGACTAATGGCCATGGTCTCGGGTTCCACCAGTCTGTCCAACCAATAAGCCTTTATGATTCAGAGTTCTGTTCTGCATTTTTCTCCCACTCTATTCAGGACCTTTCAAAGAAGGTGTACAGAAGTGTGCTCTTTGTCAGAGAAGTTGGCAGTGTTAGCCAAGTACCATCTAGCTCTTCTGGGTTCAGACTCACGAAGACTGAGATTTCCGTGATCCGTTAGTCCATTAGACTAATTACTTCCATGTATCTTTTATTTTCTTTACTCTTTCCTCAAGATGGAAGAGACTAATAGTTGCTTATTTTATAGTTATTTTTAATGGTTTGGATATTAATTTAATGAACAGCAGTGAAAGTATTGATACTTCCTGAAAGTATCAAGTCTTTAGATCTGAAAGTCTAGATATTCCAAAATGCATCCTTTCAGTGAAAAGTGGATAATTTTATCTTTTTGTTATAAGCAGATACTAAATTGAATATTAAAAATTTGTGAGATTGTTTGAATTGCTGTTAATACTTTGTCCATTGATTTATTTTGGCTTTAATTTGTACCTATTCATTTTCACATACTAATTGATGTTTTAATACTGATTCTCTTTAAGGTTCATCTCAGAAGAAGCTGTTGGCACCTGATATGTTTACAGAATCTGATGACATGTTTGCTGCATATTTCGATGTATGTAGTTTTAGAGTCATAAAAACATTTAGACAATATGTGGGTTTTTAAAAAATGTACCACAAACATGTATGTATCACAAATGTGCATGGTATGTATCTTGAGATAGAAAGGCAAATTAAATATATTGAATGTTGACCTTTGAACAATCTGGGTGAAGGCTCTCTGGAAACTATACTGGTTATATAACGTTCTAAGTCTGGAATTATGTCAACATTTAAAAGAATTTTTAAATTTGAGTTATAGCACAACAGTTTGAGAGCTTTTTAAAAGTCAGTGAGTGGCTTAGAAAGTAATTTTTTTATTTTAATTTTCTCAGATTCACACACCATTGTAAACGTATGTATGTAATAAGTTCTATAAAATGATGTCAGTATTATCCAGGCCTTAATAAGAACAAGGTCTGGATCCACTTTGAGCCTCTGTTTTGTAGATGATCAAGATCTTAAAAGATTTAGAGCGTAATATAATTAATTAAGAGTTGGGGAATTTTAGAGTACAGTATTAGATATTTTGAAATTTAAGCTATTTTTTTCCTTAAAGATTTGTCAGTTTTGTTAAACTTGCTTTCAAAAATACAAACTCACTGCCATCGATCTGTAGCCAACTCATAGCGACCCTGTAGGACAGGGTAGAACTGCCCCTGTAGATTGGTGGGACAACTCTTTATGGGAGTAGGAAGCACTTCCTATATCCCAAGGAGCATCAGGCAGAATAAAACTGCTGACCTTGCCAGTTGCCATGCAACACATAACCACTCTTCCACTAGGGTTCCTAACTTTAAAAAAAAAACTAAACTAAAACATTTTTTTTCATTTTAAAAATCAAAACCAAAAATGTATTTTAAAGTAGGTGTCTGTGGAAAGGATAAGTGCTATATTATTGCCTGTATATATTTTACAACTAGAAACCAACAAACAGATGGATTAAGAGAGGGTACGATTGCTAAAGCACGTAAAGTACCTGAGCTGCTATTTGGCTATATGATATTAAAAGAGTTTAGTTTTCTTGGAAGTCAGTGTGTAGTATAGGTTCTTCATAAGTACCCGGTGTTCTAAATTTTTAATTACCCACATAAACTTGACTAAGGCTGATAATATTTTGTGCATGTATGGAAAGGCAATAAAAGAAGGAATGATTGGGAAGGGAGAACCTTTCGTTATTAAATGAGTACTAGTCACTGTGGATTAGGTGTTGGCCTGGGATTGCTAACTGCCAGGTTGGAGATTCAAACCCACTTAGCCATTCCTTATGAGAAAGATCTGGCTGTCTACTATAAAGCTTTGGTTTCAGAAAGTCCTATATGGGTCACTAGGAGTCAGAATTGGCTCAGTGGCAGTGGGTTTGGTCTGTTGGTTCTTTTTTCAGGGGTAGGGTAGGCTTATAACTAATTACTGAAAATGAAACCTTATTTTGAGTTTTTTTTTATATGTATTACCTTAGGTATAGGTCCTAAAAGCTTTTCCTGTCGTAGGCATTATTGTGATAAAATCATTTTGTTAATCAATGGCTCCTATATATTACATTTACATAAATGATAGTAGTCCTTTAATTTTACAGGAAATTCTTTATTATGTTAGCTAGTTTTTGTCCCTTTTTGTTCTAAAGCAAGTGCTTTAAGTATCTAACTGGTGGGTTACATACATGCTGCCTCATTTTCAGAGTGCTCGTCTTCGGGCTGCTGGCATTGGGAAAGATTTTAAAGAGAATCCCAACCTCAGGGACAACTGGACTGATGCAGAAGGCTACTATCGTAAGTACATATTTCTTCATAGCTTTGTAGTTCATTTTAACCTTTTTTTAAAAAGCTTGTGGTTCTGTGCACTCACTCATGGTTGGGAACCTCTAAAAAGTCACAGTGCACTGCAGTCTTTTAAAACAAACTGCCGTTGAGCCTGCTCTTAGCAACTCTTTAGAACAGAGTAGAATTGTTCCTGGGGGTTTCTGAGCCACTAGCTCTTTACAGGAGTTGAAGGCCCTGTGTCTCTCCCTCAGGCTGGTAGTTTCAAGTAGCTGACCTTGCCATTGGCACAGTTGGCAGCCCAACAGGTAACTAATATGCCACCCGAGCTCCTTGCTGTGGTTTGAAGAACATGGCATATCCTGCACCTACGTGAACCATGGTATATACTAAAGAACAGCCTAAACGCACCACAAATTGAAAGGAGGTAAAAACTTGATACACAATTTAAGTCTATCCAAAGTTATTTTCAGCCATGAGCTAACGCTACAGAATGAAGGCTTACTGTACACATCTGGATCTGAAACCAAGAAAGCACAGTGAGCACCTTTCCCTGTTCCGTGTTAATATCATCAGCAGTTTTATTCAGCATGACCTGAATAAAACTGGTTCTGACTCACGGTGACCCTGTACAGCAGGGTGCTTTCCGAGCATGTGATCTCTCCTGATGAAGATTGCCCCACCTCTCGCCTGCAAAGTGGCTGGTGCGTTCAAACCACTCTCCTTTTTCTTAGCAGCTGACTGAGCAGGGCAATTGTTGGATTAGGAGCACTCATACTGATGTGAAACGGACATGCAGCTTTGGCTACAGTAGGAAAGTATACTCCATTGTATCTAGGAAACAGCATATAATAAAGATTGGGAGTAATTTTAAATTCCCTCTTTCCTACTTATTTATGTTTCTCATAGTTTAGTATTGTGATTTTATTATGGTGAAAATTCTGATTTTTAACTTGCTTTTCAGGTGTGAACATAGGTGAAGTCCTCGATAAGCGTTACAATGTGTATGGCTATACAGGTCAAGGTGTATTCAGTAATGTTGTACGAGCCAGAGATAATGCAAGAGCCAACCAGGAAGTAGCTGTAAAAATCATCAGGAACAACGAGCTCATGTGCGTTTACAAATCATAAGTGGTGAATATTTGGTAAACCTTCACAAGTGAATATCTTTTCACATGCCTATTATATATAAAGTAATTCATGAAAAACATTGTGATTATAAAGTGACTAATGAATGGATTTTTTATACATAGCACTGTTAGATATAAAGTTTTAGAAGCATAGACTAATTTTATTTAATTCATTTCAGTACTTACTATGTGCGAGTACTACATTAAGTAGACACTAAGATCAATAGATTCCATTTTACCAAGATTCCATTCCTCCTCGTTATGTGGTCATCTGTTGGTGTAACTCTCTAAAGACCAAAGATAAGAAATGAAAAGTTCACACTGATTCACTATCATTGATTGTATCCTAAAAACGTACTGCCATCGAGTTAATTCCAACCCATAGGGACCCTGTAAGACAGAATAGAATTGCCCCGTTGAGTCTCTGAATCTTGAGTCAAAGACTTTCTCATACGCAGATAGTTTCATCTTTCTACCTTGGAATGACTCGTGGGTTCAGTGCACAGCTTACTAGACCGCCTTCCTGCGCTGGCTATATCACAAAAAGTGAAAATGGATACATCAGATAGTTATGGCTATTACTAGTATCTCTTTTCTTCTAGTAGCATAGATAATTGTCAGTTCCATATGCTTTAATATATAATCTGTGCTACATACTGAACTTGTCTGGTCCATTTATATGGGTTTCAAAGCTCTTGATGTGTTGCAGATTTTTAAAGTGCAGATTATTGAGAATCAGGACAGAATTTCAAAGACTATCTGAATATTAGAATTGTTAAGGATGTGTCCAACATTAGGTTCTAAAGGAACCAATCCAAATACAGAATTTGTTTGTGTTAAAAAAAATAATTGTATCAAGATACTTTAAATTACAATGTCCAAGATTGATTTAAAGCAAGGTTAAATGTATTCAGTCTTTCCATTTTGCGAACTGTTTTTTAAATTAACTTCATCTGTGAAAATGAAAGTTGTTAAGTAGCACATGTGCTGAATGATAAATTGTTATCCTTCAACACATCGGGACTTCAAAATATACTAAATGCTTGAGAGTCATATATATGCTATTTATTTATCTGAATACTGGATATATTCAATTCTACCTGTTTTCCCATTTTATTTCAGGCAAAAGACTGGTTTAAAAGAACTTGAGTTTTTGAAAAAACTTAATGATGCTGATCCTGATGACAAATTTCACTGTTTGCGACTCTTTCGACATTTTTATCACAAACAGCATCTCTGTCTTGTGTTTGAGCCTCTCAGGTACAATGTGAAAACCTACATGTTAAACTAAGAATTTAGTGTGTCCGTACTTACTGATCTCCTTTGGAGGAAATGCTGTGATAAATTTTTGTTTTATTTGTTTTTGTTTTTTAAGATGACTCTAGTTCTTAGTTTTTTGTTTTGTTTTGTTTTTCACCTTCGATCAGAACTTCGTGGTGTTCATGTATATACAAAGCATTAGTTGACTGTATAGTATGTGCCAGCAACTACTCTCATGTAACCTATATATGGGTCAATAGAAAGAATCTGAAATTTAAATGAGTTAGAGAAGAGTTAGATAGTATACTAAGAAATGGTTGTGGTGTCAACAAATACGATTTTATCTTCAATTGCATATATTCATTGTAGTACCTATAAATCCAAAATGTATTCTAAAGATAAAATGGGAGTTTTGCCATGCATATCTTCCCTCCTATTAATTTTGAAAGTTGAGTTTTATTGGGTAATTTGTATTGGGGTATCTCTGCTTTTGCACATGCTGTTGTTTTAGTGTAGAATAATTAACTTTTGGAGGAGTTGAATTAGGCATGAAAATGTTTTTTGACCTTACAACCAAGTTTACTGGTTAGAATCCAATTTACATAGTAGAATCTCGGAGATGCTTAGTTAGCCTACAGGTTTGCAGATAAACTCGCTCCGTGACTCACCTTTCAACCAGACAATAAGGAAACGAAACCATTAGGGGAGGTATGCACACCATAATCAGCCATTTCAAGCCAAAAGGTCAGCCTTTATAGGGTGAAGTTCAAAAGGCTTATGAAAGAAGAATGGCGACAGGAGACCACAGGGAAGAGGTGGGACTAATGTTACATTGTGGCATTTGCAGTGAATGAGATGAAACAGTGTGTTAAATAGAACATCTGTTCTGTAAACCCTCACTCAGTTCATAAATCTTTTTTAATTATGTTTTTGCCTTTTATGTGTTTCTATATTGCATTTTAACTTGTGATTTCATTTTTTTTCTTCTCCTAAAAGTATGAATTTACGAGAGGTACTAAAAAAATATGGTAAGGATGTTGGTCTTCATATTAAAGCTGTGAGATCCTATAGTCAGCAGTTGTTCTTGGCATTGAAACTCCTTAAGAGATGCAATATCCTTCATGCAGATATCAAGCCAGACAATATCTTGGTAAGTCAAACAACTAGACTCACAGACATCCATATCTCTTCTCGGCGCTTAAATTGTTACCGTATTTTTTTAAAAATGATGTCGTAAGTGCATAATGTAGTATACTAATTACCCAGTACTGAATGGCTTTGCCAGTGCCAAATTTACTCTTGATAGTTCAGGTGTGAAACTTTAGGAAAGATGCTGCTCTCCCACTTGTTTTATTTTGATTATTGGATTTAGAGTCCTCACAAACCTCTTTAATGTAATGATAGCCTTCCTGTGTGGTAACTCCAAGTATGGTGCCTGTGAGACTGTCTTAAGACAAAGGAGTGTTTGCTATCCTTTTCTCGGTTTTACAGATTGAGAGAGTTAGGGACATTTCATAGAGTTGGCTTCTATTAAAGCAAATGTATGGAATTGAATTGGAAATGTCCAACGGTGATTCCGAGAAATAACATCATAAAACCCAGTGGGGTGTATGTGATACTATAATAAAAACATCCCTTTTAATGTCCTAACTTCCACTACTGACTTTTGGTGTAATAGGCACATTCCAGCATGTTGATACTTTTGAAATAGGAAGGTATTTGTCACATCATAGAGTGACTTAAACACATTTGTGCTCAGGTACTTCCTCCACCCTGGATATCTCTTCATGACTTCTGTACCGCTCACAGCTTGGGGAATGTTCACAGTTGGAGAAGTCCTAGTTTATGTGGCAGTAACATACTCCTTGTTTTTTGTTGTTCTGGCTTGGGGTTTTTATTGTAACGTGGCTACCTTATATCACCTCTCCTACTTTGTCTCGAAAAGTCTTTCAAGACTGATATATATAGTATATAGTGTCTCATTATGAACTACTTGAGCTATGGCAAAAAAGGTTGTTATCTCTAAAGCTTGTTAATGCCCTTATCAAGAGCCTAGCTCTTGACTCAGGTTTGCATTTCTTTTAACATCTTAATATTTCATTGGACTGCTACATTAATGATGAGATACTCTTTTGTGTTTGTGTTGCATTATATGCCAAAAATAACTTAGGGGTGTGAGAGATCAGTAATTTTAATAGAATGTTAAGTACATTATAAATAAATTTGCCTAACCAACTTTGTAGTCAATTTTCACTTGAAGTTTTGTTTTCTTCGATTCTGAAATGTATCATTCCAAGAAGAAACAAGTTACAAGGTGATTAATTATACACCAAATATAACACCTGCAAAAGCTGGAGCCTGTGTGAGGCAGAAACCTGTCAGAGCAGGAAAACGCAAAGATTTTCCATTAGTAGAGAGCAGTAAGAAAATTGTGAGCTGTCCACCGTCACAGGTGAAAACTTGTGAGGAGTAAGGTCACTTACCATGTTCTGGCTCTGATGGAAGTCACTGTAGAGCTTTTATTTTCTAGCCCAGTTTTCCTGGAGGTAATCCTAAAATGGTACAGGTTTTCCCATGAATTTCAGAAATTGCATGTTTTTCCTTCTGTATCAGGAAGAAGAAAAAACTCAAAAGATTGCATAAAGCTAATGCTTGTTAATGAACATGTGAATCATTTAGCCCATGATTTCAGCCATTACTTGGGTAGAAACACCACATTTACTATGAAGGGAATAGAAGTTCATGTAACAAGCTTAAATGCTTGTGAATTAAAATACTCTGCTGTTATTTAAGGCATTTTAATTATGCCAAAGAGATTATCGTTTTAAAAATGATTTTTAGTTTTCTATGGGTTTTAAGTAGCTGAATCCAGCCTATACTTTAAAAGCGTTAGAAATGCTTTTCTATTTTAACTTCCTGATTCTCAAAATAAAATAATTATCGATATAGTGGTTAAAAGTAATCATTTCTGGGGAGCGGGGACAGAGGGGAAACAGTGATCAGCTGATTCCAGGGGCTTAAGTGGAGAGCAAATGTTTTGCGAATGATGAGGGCAATGAATGTACAAATGTGCTTTACACAACTGGTGTATGTATGGATTGTGGTGAGAATTGTATGAGCCCCTAATAAAATGCTTTTTTTTAAGTAATCATTTCTGTTCTTAGTATAAATCTTTATATATCATTTATAAGTAGACCAATGACCAGACATAATACTGACCGAGCCTCATGATGTTCCTGTAGAAAGAGCCTAGAGCTATTTATAATGAGGTCTGTCTTTGGGGAGGGAATAATAGGCCAAGTTAGGGTCCAACTCAGAATGTGTGTGTGTCTTTTGAAGGGGGAATGGGATGTTGGAATATCAGTTGTCTTTACTTATTAATCCTCAACATGCCTCTGGCTCATGAGTAGCGGCAGTTGGGTATGCCTCCATCCTTTCTCAGCAGCTGTCACTAATACTGTGCGTGTTGACGGATTTACAAAGGAAAGGGGAATTGAATGATTAATACAGAGATCATGTTCATCAATTTTATCGATATTTACTAGTTATACCATTTATATTTAAGGGATTTAATTTTTTTTAGACTTCAAGTGACTGCTGCATTTGAGATGTTCGGTAACTTCTAGTGAAAAGAATGTTACTTGACTTTAGCAGAATTTTATCTAAATCATCCAACTTTTTAAAAAAAATCATTTTATAGGGGGCTCATACAGCTCTTATCACAATCTATGCATACATCCATTTGTCGAGCACATTTGTACATTTGTTTCCATCATCATTTTCATTTTCTTTCTACTTAAGCCTTTGGTTTCAGCACATTTTTCCCTCCCTCCCTCCCTCATGAACCCTTGATAATTTATAAATTTTGGTTTTTTTCCATAGCTCAACTTTTCAAGTTTTTCATAGCTTACACTGACCGATGTCTCCCTTCACCCAATTTTCTCTTGTTCATTCCCCTGGTTGGGGGGAGGGGGGGGTATGTAAAATCATCACTTTCATAAACTAGCAATTGAAAGTTAACTTGGTCTTTAATAAGTATCTTTGGTTCCTTTAATAATACCATGGTTTTATTCAAGTATTCTGGGGTTTTTTAGGAGAGGCTTTGCTGCAATGAAATTTTTCTCTTACCACCTTCCATTTTTTAAAATGTTTGTACAAATTAAATGAATTGGTATTGCCCTACATTTCCTTAGTAAAAAGTTTTTTGTTTTTTTTAAATTATGGTAATCAAATATTTGGTAGCTCTTCATTTTTTATAATTAGGAAAGTTACTTATAAAAATAGACACAAATGTTAAAACTCGTGACTTTATTCACAGTAGTGAAGTTTATTTGTGTTAGTTTATGGGTTGAATTAAATTTCCTTGAACTTTAATTTGTTTTTCAGGTTAATGAATCAAAAACTATTCTAAAACTTTGTGATTTTGGGTCGGCATCACATGTTGCAGATAACGACATAACACCTTATCTTGTCAGTAGATTTTATCGCGCTCCTGAGATCAGTAAGTGTCTTTCCAAGTATTCTTTGATCTGGACCATCAGATGCACAGTGAAAATAGTACTTACTTTCTGACTTCTGTTTTCTGACACGCTTCAGAAGTTGCACAAGTTCATTTATGAGGATGGGTAGTTGTGACAGGGGTCTTGATCGAGCAAGAGTAGCCAAACA
>NW_022104553.1:2940965-2954519 GCF_000313985.2 Echinops telfairi | reverse complement strand
TTTTTTTAACTCTTGAATTGGTAGTGGCTAGTGATGTAGGAGAGAATTGGATAGCATGCATGTGTGACATCATCTCTATGACGGTTTCCTTATCGCTGACGTTTTCCCATTTATTGTCTGATCTTTAATGGTTCAGTGATGGCAGAGATTCCACAACTTGCTCGAGGTACAAACTGATTGGTTAAGATTACCAAATATGTCAGGACAATAGAATGAAAAAGGTGCAGATCCAGGATATTTAAGTGTAAGGAAGTGCATAGTGGTCAGAAAGAATGGTATTTAAGCTGTTACTTCATTCCAAATTTAAATTATGAAACCACAACTGAAACTGTTCATTGAATTAAAAACTCACTGCTTTAGAAAATGTAATTTCATATTATGTAATTGAGGGTCAATGTTTACATTCAGTGTTAATATTCAAGTTTCTTACTCTCTAGCAAGGGAATCCAAGATCATTTCCAAATGAGAAGACACTCAGAAAGACTAAATATATAGTCAGTATGACTTGTTATGTATTTAATTTTTTTAGGCCAGATTGTTTCATAATTGTTCAGAACCCAAGATTTTTTTTCCCTCTTAGATGATTCGGAAAGGCGTTTTCAAAGACCAACATTTTGATCAAAATCTTAATTTCATGTACATAGAAGTTGATAAAGTAACAGAAAGGGTAAGTCTTTTAATTGTACTACATTATATTTTTAATGAATTGATAAAGTACTAGGAGCTTGGCATGCATATTTAATAAAAGATAAAACATCTTAAATCTTAAATCTTTTTTTTTTTCCTCCATAAGAGGAGGCACACTTACCGTGGAATAATCAAGCATTTGAGATCAAAAGGGCAACATTTGCCCAGGATCAAAGTTTATAGAAGGGTTAAGAAAGAAAAAGGAATGGGAACAGGAAAGATAGGTAGAAAATGGTAAGAGAAGTTTCATTCTGGAAATTACAGTTAAAGAGAGAACAAAATGTGTATGAATTATTGTATGGAAAACTGACTTGTTCTGTAAACCCTCACCCAGTTCACAATAATTTAAAAACCAAAAAACTTTTTCAGCTCTTGGCCTATTCTTATTGATCAACATATCATATGAAAAAATATTTTTGATGCTTTTCTAGTTTAATTTTTATTGGAGATAATATTTCAGCCCTAGTCAGCTGTGTTTTGCTCCTACCACCTTTAGTGCTAATACCAATATGACCTTTCTAGAAACCTGTTATCGTTTGTGAACACGCTTCCTTTATTCCATATTACAAATTTTTCAGAGTAAGTCTTCCATGATAGGAATTCTGCCCTTTTCAGAAACAAGTTTTCTCATCAGTGTACTCTTATTTCTTTTTTCAAATCTACTCACCCTCATCAGCCTATCTGAATAACACGTTCTTTACGAAACCTTTCTAAAACCTACAAGATGAAGTTATGACTTCTTTGTTTTGCCCTATTTTGTGGCTTCCTAACTTTGTCAGAATACTTAAACTCATTTTATTTATATATATATATATATATATATATATATATATATATCTGTGTGTGTATACATATATATCTATATATATATATACACATACACACACAGGTAACTACATTATTGCATAAGTTGTCAATGAATTTCATTTTCACTTCTATGCATTTATTTGATAAGTATTAAACTCCATAATTTGAGGGAATATTGAATTTCTAGTTGAAAATACTCAACCTCAAAAAGGCCTTAATTGTCCCAAATCATACATTTAACTAGGAAATAGAATTTAAATTTAAATTCATATTTTTGTTAATATGAGATCCATATTTTTTTAATTTATTCTTTTTTTAAGATAATTTTATTGGGGGCTCTTACAACTCTTATAACAATCCATAAATCACTTGCATCAAGCATGTTTATATATATGTTCCATAATTTTTTTTTATAATCATTTTATTAGGGGCTCATACAACTCTTATCACAATTCATATATCCAATCATTGTGTCAAGCACATTTGTACATTTGTTGCCTTGTTGCCAACATCATTTTTAAAACATTTTCTTTCTACTTGAGCTCCTCATTTTCCCCCTTCCCTCTCTCTAATGAACCCTTGATAATTTTGTTTTTCTTTCATGTCTTATACTGACCAGTCAGTGTCTCCCTTTACCCACTTTTCTGTTGTCCATCCCTCTGGGAGGGGGTTATAGATAGATCATTGTGATCGGTTTCCTCTTTCTCCCCCCACCTTCCCCTTAAATCCTGATATCACTACTCATTATTGGTCCTGAGGGGTTTATGTGTCCTGGATTCCCTGTGTTTCCAACTCTTATCTGTGCTAGTGTACATGCTCTGGTTTAGCCAGATTTGTAAGGTAGAATTGGGGTCATGATACTGGGGGGGAGGAAGCATTAAAGAACTAGAGGAAAGCTGTATGTTTCATCAGTACTATACTGCACCCTGGCTGGCCCATCTCCTCCCCACCACCCTCTTTTGTAAGGGGATGTCCAACTGCCTACAGATGGGTTTTGGGTTTCCACTCCTCACTCCCCTCCATTCACAATGACATGATTTTTTGTTTTGGGTCTTTGATGCCTCATACCTGAGCCCTTCAACACGTCATGATCACACAGGCTGGTGTGCTTCCATGTGGGCTTTGCTGCTCCTTAGCTAGATGGCTGCTTGTTTGTCTTTAAGCCTTTAGGACCCCAGATGCTATCTTTTGATAGCCAGGCAACGTCAGCTTTCTTCACTACATTTGTTTTTGCACCCATTTTGTCTTGAGCAATCGTGCTGGGAAGGTGAGCATCATGAAACGCCAGTTTATAGAACAAAGTGTTCTTGCATTGAGGGAGTACTTGAGTGGAGGCCCAATGTCCATCTGTTACCTTAGTACTAAACCTATAAATATATGCACATAGATCCCTTTCCCCATTGTCAGATGTAAATATATTTACATATGTGCATGCCTGTATTTAGACCTCTATACATGCCTTTTGCCTCCTCATTCTTTCCTCTATTTCCTTTTAATTTCCTCTTGTCCCACTATCATGTTCAGCCTTCATTTGGGTTTCAATAATTCCCCTGGGCTACATTGCCTTTGATCAAGCCCCATCAGGCTTCCTACACCGTCCTTGCCTTCGATTGTAGGTCCCTCGTACCTGGGTTTGCTAACACCCACTTCCTTTCCCCCTCTCCCATGTCCTCCCAGAATCTTCAGTGCCATTTTCTCCTCCGGATTGTTTATCCCATCTATCTTATGTAGATAGACATGTAGCGATAACAATAGGCACAAAAAACAAGACAAAGCAAAACAAAGTATGAAAAGAAAATAAAACAGTAACAATGACAAAAAAGAAATTAACTCATTATATTGTTCCTTTACACATACATCTGTCTCATAACTTAGATTACAGTCTCATTCAGGACAAGATCTATTAATACAGCAAATGGCTACTGCTAATTAGTTTTTAAATATTTTACCTTTTTAATATATCGCAATATATAAAATTGTGTATGTGATCCTTATACAAAATTATGTTATAGAACCATCTTTTAAAAAACTATTTTAGAAAATAACGAATTGGTGTGTTCTGCTGTGTAAATCTCACCAGAGTAATATTTTTTTAAATGATTAAAGCTAAAGGAGGTTGTTGTTGTTGTTTTTCATTTAGTCTTTTCCACTTTTTAAAAAGATGACACAGGAAATCATGTAAATGTTTAATCTTAAATACAAAATAGTCTGATTTAGAGTTTCATGTGTTTAATGTCTTAAGAATTAAGCATTTTAAAAATTATTTTTAGGAGAAAGTTACTGTCATGAGCACCATAAATCCGACTAAGGACCTATTGGCTGATTTGATTGGGTGCCAGCGGCTTCCAGAAGATCAACGTAAAAAAGTGCACCAGCTAAAGGACTTGTTAGACCAGATCTTAATGTTGGACCCAGCTAAACGAATTAGCATCAACCAGGCCCTACAGCATGCCTTCATTCAGGAAAAAATTTAAACGAGATGAAGAAGCTCTAAGGGTTTGAGTAAATAATACAAGAGACTGAAGAAATTTCACAGCAGTCTATTAATGTATATAAACTTATAAATACTTCTCCAGCAAATTTGAGGAGGCATGATATATTTGAATTAACACCAAGGGTGATATTTCTTCTAGAAGTGTTAGTTAATCTGTTTGTGTCTTATGTGAATTCTCACTGTAGAGCTGTTTTAATTGCCCAGACTGCACAGAATTACAGTGCTAATGTATATGACTGCAGTTCACATGAAGACAAAGCATCTGTTATCAAATGAGTAGTTATACTGGGTGGTTGACTTGTTTTTAGCAGATTTGGCTTCAATTTGGTCTTCAAAGTAAATGGCCAGCATAAATGCTGTTTATATTCACGTTTTCCTAGGTGTGTGTGTGCAGGCCACAGCAGCATGCCCTTGGTGTAGTCAGTGCCGAAAGGGGTCTGTTCCTTCTTGAGCCTGCCTGCCTGCAGGGATGGTCTCCTCTTTTAAAGCAGGTTGTGTACAACATTCAGTACACTGAAGGTAAGCTAAACCATCAACATAACTGGTGTTTTAAGATGTTATTTTATTGGAACAATCGGCAAATGGAGGGATATTAGCTTTGCGGCGGAATTCCCTGCATGTGTGATTACTGATTATTGATTTTTGTTTTTGGTTTTTTTTGGCATTTGCAACTGTGGCTTAGTTACAATTTCTGTTGTGTTCATCACATTTAAATTTTGAAGAGTATGCTCTTGATGGATAGAGCGCCTTCAGTGTACTGTTTCTTAATAACTTTAATTTTTTTAAATCAACTTGCTATAAACTTTATATACATTTTGTTAAATAAATAAATACAAGTTCTTAGTGACATAGAAACAAGGCATAGTTTCATTTATTGATTACAGATGTCGAGGCCTACTGAAAGTCCTCATATTTAAAGCTTAGAAAACAATGAAATTTTTAACTATTTGTATGTCATTTTGGAAGTGTACTGCTTTATGGTAAAAGTGTTTTTCATTTGTTCATTGTTTTCATTATTTGTGATCATGTTGTCTTTCAATACAGGCATAAACCTTCCACTCTTGAGCAAAGCAGCTGCTTTTTAAAAGCGGTAATTGCTTCTTTACCTTTTATTTCTTTTGTAAATGAAGCTTTTCTTTAAGAATGTGACTTTAAGGCATTGTCTATTGCATAAAACAGTTGACACTCACTTATTGTAAAGTGAAGATTGCTCTGCTGCATGTAAGGTGGACCATGCAGATTTCTGTATGTTTTCAGGATGCATCATTAGATAATAAAGTCTTTTGTGAACAAGGCATTTGTAGCCATTTTTAAAAGATTTTGTCTTCTGTGCTGGTAAGTCAGGTAAACCGTAATAGTTAAAAGCAACTTTTTTTTCTTTAATTCGTTAATAATAAAAGTATTACTTGTTAAAGATATAAAGCTAGCAAAATTTTAACATTTTATTAGTAATTATGATCCTAATTGTAGCATCAAAAAAAAAATCCTGCAAATAGTTTCAGTGTAGTGAGATTATTCCTGTAGGTTATGGGGTATAATTCAGGATTTAACTAATGTTTCTGCTATTTTCTCACTTTTCCTTTTGTTGGTGCGGAAAGAGAAAAAGGAAAACGGGGCACAGGCCATTCAACGCCTTCTCCAAGGGGTCTGATTTGCTGAGACACCAGCTTCACCTTCTTTACAAGGTTATTTCTGACAGCATGTGTAGATAAACATTTAGCAACAATCTAAAACAAAATGATGTAACTCAGCTTAGTTATGTAACACGAAGAAATTAGTGTTCTTAACATGATAGAAGAGAATTTTTTGAACATGTATGTGATCCTTTCTAATGCTTGCTTCCCCGAGGAATGTGAAAAATAGCAGATTTGAGAGATCTTAAATCATACTTTTTCATTGTAAATGGGATTTTTTTATTCACCCAGGCACCTAATTACAACAAGCATGCACATTTTGGTGCATTCAAGAGTGGAAAATCAAAATAGCAGCATTCTTCTGGTGGGTTTTGTTCCATTTAAAGACATGAACTACAGCCAGGAAGGTGATAGATGAGATAATGTGCCAACTGTGCATCTACAACCCGTCTCCTCATGGTTTGACTAATTGACTCACTGTCTTTGAGTCGATTCAGGCTCATAGAAACCACATAGGGCAGAGTAGAACGGCTGCTTTGGGTTTCTGAGGCTATAAATCTCTTAAGAGAACAGAAAGCCTCATCTTTCTCCTGCCTCTTGGTTTAGACTTACTAAAATACATTCCAGGTGATTGTCCTCTTCAGGCAGATTGAAGCCTTTTAAATAAGGCGTCACAAGTGCAGCCTTTCACCTGAATGAAATGGATGGCTTTCCCACCGTTATTTGGTGATTACTATGCTGCATATTTGAATCTCTTGGAGGTATTGTCACTTGAAATAGTCCCTTTGTGATGCTACTGGTGATTTCACGGCTTCATTTTTTATAATTAAGTAAATTAATATCCACTAGTAACAGTTCATCTTAAGCCTTCAAAGCAATTAGATATTCTTTAAAAAACAAAGTTGCTTGTTACTTGTTCTTTGTGTTTTAGGTGCAGCTCAGTGGAAGATGATGGCAACCAGAAGACATGAGCTAAGGTTTCTGTCCTATAAAAGATTAAAAAAATTTTTAAAGAAATCCATTTAAGTTTTGTCTTAATTTTTTTCATTTTCAGCATTATGATTTGGGTTTCATTGATGTTTGGTACTTAGAATAGTAGTGCTTTTGTGGTGTTCATTTGTAAAGTGCTCATTTATCATGCTTCCTTGCCTTTTCCACCTTAAATAGCGGTCAAATTTAGGGATATAAAGGACTCGGATGGTAAGATAAGTAGTCTTCAGCTAGGTAACTTGGCTTACCCTTTAGTAACACTTGTAACAAATGTGTTCGGCACAGGCTTACCATAAGTTGGCCGCTATTGTCAGTTTTCCTGAAGGGAATCGGGGAAGACAGTCTAGATCTTTGGTATTCCCAAGTTTGTGTTAGAAAGGACCCCTATAGGCCATAATTATTAAAATAGTAATTTTGTTGAAGTCTAAATTTGGGACTCTGCAAGACCTGTTAGATTGAAGTGAGATTAACAAATCTGCATTCATTTTTCAAAGGCAAGTATCTTGTGAAGGTTCTGTTTTGCATGCGCATGCGCACATGCAAAACTTATGCTAGGGAGCTTCAATAAGTTTAGGTGAAAATGAAAGATAATGAAAAATTTCCAGGAACTGCTATTTGAATCATCCTCGTATAAAATGATTATTGGGCTTGAGGACTCATAAAAAGTTTATTTAGGGGATAGCCCTCAAAGTGTCTTTTCCACACCCCACCCCACCCTATAGTTAAAGGAATTTTTTAAAACCCCTAAATTCCCTGCCAGAAAGTCCATTATAACTCATAACAACCCTCTGGAACAGGTTTAAACTGCCCGTGTGGGGTTCCGAGACTAAGTGTAGTAGAGTAGAAAGCCTCGACTTTCGCCTTTGGGGAGTGGCTGGTGTTTTCGAACTGCTGACCTTGCGGTTAGCAGCCCACCAAATTACTACTATGCCAAATGGGAATAGTTGAGGTTAAAAAACATGTTCAATAAAACAATTTTCAAAGCATGTACAGTTCGGACCCGTTCTTTAGATAGACTATCCTTACAGGTTCTCAGAAATTCAATAGGAAATGTCAGGCTTTGAGGAAAGCATCATGTTGTAAATTTAAAGACCCCCTCTGTATTTGTTTTTCCCTTTAAACCCTTACTAGTAATGTCCTGTTTCTTTACTTTCCCATGGCTATCTCATTTCATTCAGCCGCTTTCTCAAAATGATGCCATGTTTTAAAACAATGAAATGTTAAGTTTATATGCCATAGTAATTACCACTTTTTTCCTCACCAACACACAGGCTGTTGTGACCACTTTACGGTATGTTGCAGAGTTAGTGAAATGGAGTGTTCTCGGATGGCTTCATGTTTGCGCTCTCCTTGCTGTGCCTTATATCTACTTTATCATCATTTTTCTAAGCAGAACTATATATGTCAATTAAAAATACAATCCTTGAAGTGAAATTAAGGATTCCTGTTAAGATTTAGGCTAGTCAATTAAAAATGCCATTTTAAATGTTGGGTGGGGCGCGTGTAGAAAGAGATAAAGGGAATAGTCAATTATATAGTTCCCCTCCTTTAGTTACAAACAGGGAAATGGACTTCCTAATATTTATTCTCTTAGTAACTTAGTTTCCAGCGTAATGCATTTAGTATGAATTTTAATCATTGCTCCTCCTAGATGGAGTAAAGAAGTGTTCACTACAAAATCATTTGTGTTTTTTACATGTCAGTGATGTATATATTGCATTAACTTTAAAATATTTTACTGTGGCATCCTTGTCTTAATTTATCTTCCTCTGTATGTAGGGTGAGGGACTCTTCTGAAGAACCTTTCCATTTAGCGATCAAGATAATGGAAGCTGATCTCGGAAAGTACTCAAGATGTATCATAATTGCTGGTGATATTTGAATTGTAACTTAACATTTAGCACCACCTGTTCCTAGTCCACTTACTGGGAAACAATAAAATATATATTCACTTCTTTACCATATTCTGTGCTTTTATTCTGCTGGATTTTGTGATTTTTTTCTGTTTTCTGCATAAATGAGTTTCTGCATAGTTGTGCTTGACCTGGCAGGGGATATAACTTGTGCATCTCAGTCCTTCAGTTCAAGAGACTTGGACTCTTACCTGAGAACGAGTGCACCTCAAAAAGAGCTTATGATTGGGTCCAGGTAGGCAGCTCTGCAAACTAAGGAATGCTTTGCACATATACTTTCTTATTGATGGGAAACCAAATTGTAACTTGCTGCCAGTGAGTCAGTTCCAGCTCATGGCAACCCTATAGGTAAAGGAAATTCCCGAGCAAGTCAGGTTGTTTTGCTTTTCCGTCTCCCTGAACAATTTGGATCGATGCCTATGTAATGAATGTGATTTTTTTTTTTTTTGCTTCAAAAGAAGTGGTAAGACTTGGCTGTCAACAGGTATGACCATTTGTCTTATGTTTCCTTGTCCCCACCCATCCTTGAGTGATTTTCCTCTTTAGGCGTCAGTTAAAGAAACCAAGACACAAGTCTACAAGATAAACTTGAAATCTCTGTCACTTCCTACACTGGGTGTTTTTCTGGCTTCACTTTAGGAACGTAAGCGGAAATAACAAAAACCATAGCTTGAACAAACAGGATAAGGCCCAGAACAAGGCTCAGATCCATGTTGGAAATACCAGACTGGGGATTTAAGATATCAGGATTAATGGGAGCCCTGGTGCAGGGAAACATTGCCCTGACCCCCCTGGAAGGGTTACTTGGGTGCTGCAACGACTAATTAAACCTTGAATGTGTGTGTGTGACCGTTTGTGCCAAGAATTTGGTGGAAATGCTGAGTGGAAAGATTCCTTTAGTTCAGAACGTGTTTATGTTGGGGAATGTTTTGATGTTTTGAGAACATCCTGAGCCTGAAGAGCCCTAGTATTTTTCCTGAGTTTGAAACTTTCTAAGTTTCCTCCTTCGGCGTTTTAATATCATCAGCAAGTGGCAAAACTGTAGAGGGGCCTTTTCTCTCAAGCTTTTCACTCCATCTTGTCTTGAGTAGTTATTCCATAAATCCCAACTAGCTCCCAGCTGGCTAGGAGAGAGGATTTTAGAGCCTCATGACCATACTAACACAAGTTCTGGGGATAAGATGAAACGACTACAATAATAAAAGTTCTGTTATTACAGGACTTTTGTATGTTGTGTTATGGAAACCTTGGGAAGCACTGTAAAAGGACAACTAGTAATAAAAGTATTTTTTTAAAACTTCCCATGAAGTTGTACATAGTTTGTATGTACATAATTGGTATGCCATATTAGTTGAAGTTAAATATATTGTAAACTAGGGAAAACCACTGAAACATTTTTAAAGCATAAGGAGAGAAAATGGGATAGAATCATAAAGGCTCAAAGCCAGAGAAGGCAGAAACCGAACAAAGAGAAATCACTACAAACAGCTCTAAATGTACCAATTAAAAAACAAGATCCAACTGCATTTTGTCTATAAGAAATAAACCTTAAATATCAAGCACAGATAAAGGAATGAAGAAAAGTAACATCAAAAGAAAACTAGTAATAGTAATTTTAAGCAAGAGAAAGGATCAGGGAAAAAGATGTACATCGTGATAAAGGAACCAGTTCTCCAAAAGACTAACATTCATTAATGTTTGTATGGCTAACCACATTATCAAAGTACATAGCTGACAGAAGAAACTACAGGAAGAAACGAAAATTCTATTGCACTTGGAAGTTTCAATATTCCTCTATTAGTATTTATGAGATGTAAAAAAAAAAAATGGTTTTTTTAAACTCACATCCTCCGGTCAATGTCAACTCGTGACCACCTAGGACGAGGAAGAACTGCCCCTGTGAGTGTCTAAGACTAAATGGCTGGTGGTTTCAAACTGCTGACTACTATGCCGCAGGGCTCTGATGGGCTGCTCATCACAAGGTCCGCAGATAGAACTTATCATTTGCTTTGCCAGAGAAAATCCGTCTGCTCCCATAAATATTTGCATCCTTGGGAACCTACAGAGGCAGTCTATCGGGTGCCTGTAAAAAGAATTGACTCAAGGACAGTGAGTTTGAACTTGAGTTCTTATATTTAGCTCGTTGGTTCCTTTTTCATTTCATTTTGGGATAAGGTGTGAGGTATTGGTCCAATTCTAACCAAAAGGCCATCAGTTTAAATCCACCAACTTCCCTAGGAAGAAAGATGAGGCTTTTTGCTACCTTCTATAGCTTTCATTGCATGGGTGTTAAAGGTCATGCTAATAAGGAGAGCATTTTGTGATTCTGGTACAATATTGTGTATCTCTGGAAGCCTGAAAACAATTGCTCCAGAAAAGCAGAGGGTTTTCATCTAGTTTCCTGCAAGATTTATTTTTCTCAAGTCACTTGTCAAGATGTTCTATGCTTAAGTCCATAAAGAATAGATTCCGGGTGCACAGTTCAGTGTTCTCTTCCTACCTTGATGCTGGGCTCCTGAGCCAGTAGAGCTTCTGTTGTGGGAGTTCCATCACCTACTTCATCCTCATTATATTTGTCCTTGGCCCTCTCTCTGGCTTTAGACAGGACCACGCATCTGCCCTTGGCTGTGATGAAGGTATCTAAGCCTGACAGTCAGCCCTGGTGGGGTAGTTGGTAACAAGTAAGAGATGTGTTCTGTCACAGCAAAGGGATCAGATCAGTGAGTTGGCAAGTTCCACTTTCAGAAGCAGAAAATAGTGGTTGGACCTACATCATGCTTGGCAGTCCTTCATTTGAAACACACCTCTTTGAGGGGCATAGCCCCCAAGGGAGACTAGAACAGAATTGTGTTCCCCAATGAGTGTGGGAAGGCAAGACCATGCTTAATCCAGCCTCCAGGCCCCCCCACCCCCTCTTGCTTGGTTTATCTCCATTCTCTGAAACCATCAATGACCCAAGGTCTCTGACCTTGGGAGGTACAGATAACACCTCCATATCTCATCATCTTCAGGAAGAAACTAAGCCTTAAGGTTTTTTTATACCAGTCATAAAAGTCAAGATATTCCATATAGATTTTTTCCATCCCACCTGTTACTTCTACAAAACAAATCCAACAGTGAAATAATAAATACATCAGTCCCATTTTTCATACAGCCTGTTAAGGAATATCAGCAACCAAAGGCAATTTAGAAGAAATTCTCTCCTGTTGTCAGAAGTTCAGTTCCTAAGAAATTAGTTGTTCGTGTCCTTTGTTAAAGGTGCCAGTTGGTAAATATTGCTTTCAAAGTATATAATGACAGGGAGACACAGAAGACCCACACTGCTCAGAATGTGTTAGTCCTGCTTCAACAGGTAGGAAGGGCAGGGCTAAGGACCAGGACGGGAGCAAAATTTCACATGTAAGAAGTCAGGCCATTGGAAAAATTTGTGTCCAAAGAGACAGCAGAACAGTAGAGGCTGGCATCTTTGTTCACCAAGATGTTGGTTTGAGCCATGGGCCTCTTGCCTTCACCCATCAGGCACCCCTGGTAAAAATAACTACAGAGTAAGAATGTGTACTTTTTAGCAACTTCTCAGCCCTTAACCAACCTCAGGTTTCTCACACTAGCCAGATGGTGGCCACCACTGAGCTAAGGATCAGTTCTCTGTTCAGCCACTAGAGTGCGTTGGAGAGAAGTTTATTCACAAATTTCTGTGGCCAGACAATCCTAATCCCCTCCTTGGGAGGGACCTGCTCTTCAAACATGACTACTTCCCTGTCAGGCCCGACAACTGTGTCTCAAAGTGCCGCATGAACATGGCTAGCAACTCCTCCAGAAGGAACCCAGAGGAGGAGAGTTAGACGATTGGCCTCAGGAATTAGAAAATCAGGTGGACTCAACCATCTGGGCCGAGGGAGTACCTGGCCAGGCCAGCATCTCTCTCCAATTAGGTAAAGCACATCAATTAGACAAGACCACACAAGGATGTCCCCTTATGCCTGAGAACTTTTGACCTGTTGACAGAAGCTGAAAAATTGAGTCTGGGTCAGCCTATCACCTTCTATGTAACTGATCAAGTGGAGATTTCGCTTATCCAGAAAGGAAGTGTGTGACTAACTGCAGGAAGGATGAGAAAATACCAGCCAACCTTGTTAGAAACCCTAATGTGACTCTCAAAGTTATTTCAGGTCTTAATTCTATGATTACTCCCTGAGCGCAGTTCGGGAACACTCCTACGCCATTGAGTGGAAACCATTGAACAGATGTTCTTGAGCCATCCTGATTTGTAAGACCAGCCATGGCTAGATCCAGACTAGATTCTGTATGTCAGCAAAGGCAGCTTCATAGAAAATAAGAGCTCAGAGAGCAGGATATGCAGTGGTGACCACTCAAGCCACAACAGAAGCTGCTGCCGTGAGCCCTGGAACCTCAGCACAGAAGGTGGAGCTAGTGGCTCTTGTCCAAGCTTTGCAATTCTCAGCTGGAAAGATGGTAAATATTTTCACAGAGTCTCGATTCTGGTTTTTGGCAATTCAGCACACGCAGCTCTCTGGAAAGGGGGGGGGGGTCTGCTGATCACTGCAGAGAAAGAACTCAACCTGGGGCTGGAAATCCTGGGACTTTACTTGAAGCAGTGCTGCTTCCCCAACAAGGAGTGGTAATGCACTGCCCCGGGCACCAGACAGGAACCTCAGAGGTGACTCAAGGTAACAGACTAGTAGACCAAACAAGCTAGAGCCGTGACAATCCAAACCCTCCTTCCTCAGGCAAGTCTATCCAGGTTCAACCCTGAGTACACACCTGCTGATTTGGCTAAGACAGATAATAAAGGTTTGACCTTAGAGAGATATGGGTAGAGGAAACATGAAAATGTAGTTAACCTCTTACCCAAGGCCATGGTGTGCCCAATTATCCAGCACTGACATGCCTGTACTCACTCTGGCCGGACTCCCTAGTGGACGATATTAAACCATGGCTAGCTGTAGATGGCTTATATCAGGTAACAGATCTGGTCATCAAGACATGGGAACTGTATCAAAGAAATAAT
>NW_022104553.1:2924235-2939619 GCF_000313985.2 Echinops telfairi | reverse complement strand
AAAAATGCCGAAAAGCATCTGAAAGAAAAAAAGAAATAATGCAAAGAAAATCCTGAGCAAGCAGTGCCAGGGGCAACCGCCATTTGAGGATTCAGAGGTAGACTTTACTTAAATGCTCAGGAATGGACATTTCTCTGAGTTTTCTGAAATTTCTCAGTTTCTCTGAGTCCTGGTGGATACCTTCCCGCCTTCCGAGGTTACTAAAGCTTTGTTAAAGGGAGTGAAAGAACTCCCTTGTGCAGTGTTACAGTGGACCAGCCTCCATGTCAGAAATAACCCCCCAAATAGGTAAAGCATTACACATCAAATGGAGATAACACGCAGCATGGAGACCTCAGTCATTAGGAGAAGTAGAACAAATTACACTCAAGAAACCCATAGCCACACTTTGTCGGGAAACCAAAAGCAATGGGTCCAGGTATTTCCTCTTGCCCTATTCTGTCTCCAAGTAGTGTCCCAAAGTGGAAGTGGACTCCCTATGAAACTGTGTATGGGAAACCCTTTCAGGCGACCCCGCCACCCCTCCAGCCCCAACCAGCCCCATGTTAATGATTCTCCGGTTAAAGAATCCAGTTAGGTGAAGACTTAACGTAAAGCACCTAGCCCAAGTTTTGTCTACCCTGGGTAACTTTGCCCTTCTTAGGTTTTCTTTCACTCCTACGCACTCAGCCGGGGGACCAAGTCCTGATGCAAACAAAAAATACTTCCTCCCTGCAAGAACAGCTCAACGAGCAGTGGGCAGGGCCATTTGATATTCTTCAGACCATTCTCAGCTAATCAAAATTAAAGACTTCAGAGTCACCCTGCTCCTAGTCACCAGGTACATGAGGCAGGCAAGGGCATTACCCAGAGGGAAAGATTTTTCCATGTAAATCTCAATAACCTGTTTCCATGGACATTGGGTGGGTTGGGAGACTTTCTGTGTTTGTTGTTTATTTTTTATCTTTAGCATAATTGCCTGCTGCTGCATCCAATTGTCTTCATTATGAATTTCTTGTTTCTTCCTTCTGAAACCAGCCAGTCTCCCTCTGATGCAAAAAGCTAGCTAAGAATCAGGAGGAATATTTTCATCTAAAATATCTCATAGATATCAGATAGGAATGAGGAGTGGGGAGATGGCCAGGGGATACTTGAAGAGTCAACATATTATTATTTTAAGATGTAAACACAGTATATTTTAGACGAATTATGTAGTTTGTTAAGACATGGCTTAACTAGAAATCCTCCATAGTTGTGACCCTAAATTGAACCCCTGTAACCTGTCTCACCGAAAATCCTGTGATGGATTCAAGCATGAATTCTCACGGCTACTCTAAGTCAAAGACCAAATACTTATCTGAGTGTTATGGACGTTGCCCAGGTGGTCGTAAGTGCTAGACCCTCCCTACCCACCCTGTCTCCTCAAGAAGTCTCTAGAAATGTGAAGCTCTGTAATATACAATATTTATGAAAATAAAACCGCTTTCCCAGTTTGTGCCTGTCATGCCAAGGTTTGTGTCTCTCTGAAAAACCCCTTTCACTCCGTCTGTATAGATGCTACGACAACAAGGAAAAGCGGAAGCAGCCATTAGAGGAAAGAGCCTGGCTGCATCCTCTTCCATGCATATAAAACAAAACTTAGAAACTTTTTAATCTTCCCAGTTCCTGTCATCTGGCAACGGTGCTCACCCTACGGTAGAACTATATTTAATACGGGGGCTTTCTAACTACATAAAGCTTTAAGTAAAATGACCAGGGTTACAAGAGTATAGGGTGAAGGGTGCTGTCATTTAGGGACCCAAGCTGTTCCTATCTTCACATGGCTTTGAATTTGAGCTTAAATTCGGTTCTGAAAAAAAAATACTCCATTTGCACATAGATCTTATATAGACTCCTTTATAAAATGTTACATAGGACAAGATGAAGACCCAACTTTAGTCTATGTGCTGCTGAAGCGAGCACGACTAAGCAGCAAATGAATCAACAGGTGAGGGAGACTATCAGCATGAAGCCGCAATGGTGTGTGAAGGATTCACACCCACAGGACTTACTTAGATACAACATGGAACGAAAAGGTAATTGTCATACAGTAATAATGGACGGCGGACGAATTCTCCACCGTCACAGGCATGACTACCCAAGGAGGTGAAGGACCATGATTGGGGTACATCCTCAAGGGTAGATGAGGAAACTTTACAGGACTGGCTCTGGGGCACTCCAGCCACCTCGTAAACGTAGGTACTTGATACCCCAATTTCCATCAAGGCCACGCCTAGGTAAGTACTTGAGTGTGAGGGTGAGGATATGACTGCCCCTCCCTGGGCTGCACCAGGAAATTGCATAAAGCCCTGCCTGAGGGCAAAGTTATATATTGCCAATCGAAGATCGGAAGGAACTCAATTGAAGCTGAATTTATGTAGAGATTCAAAGTAGATTAGGATTCCCATTGTACACTGTAGCCTTCTGAATTCAGAATGTAAGCTCTAATACGATTCTAAAGTACATGGTTTGTGGACTGCTGAGGTTTACCAGGGGAGCAAAGCTGCATGTCGAGTCTCTTTGGGGTTCAGCCTCCTTTTGAGTGTTTCTACTAACAAAAATGTGACAGCGCTGCCC
Organism: Echinops telfairi; assembly: GCF_000313985.2. Taxonomy (NCBI): domain Eukaryota; kingdom Metazoa; phylum Chordata; class Mammalia; order Afrosoricida; family Tenrecidae; genus Echinops; species Echinops telfairi. The sequence continues at coordinate 2,937,024 of NW_022104553.1, read as the reverse complement.
TCAGACAGAAGCGTATTTGAAAGATTACAACTCCTCCACCTAGTCCTGGGAGGGATGGTCTTACTGTGAGAGAATTTATCCGACTATGCCCGTAATGATTTACAGAGAGTTCCTAGGAGCTGAAATTGAGTTTGGCAGTGAGGTTGAGTTTGGTCACCTAAAGTTGGGATGTTGGTAGAAGCCTGAGTCATACCCTGATGACCAGCTGGGCAGGTGGTCAAAACTACAGAACCAATTCTGTAAGTCATTAACAGTGATTGTTGCATGTTATTTTTTTTAAAGTCATTTTACTGGGGGCTCGTACAACTCTAATCACAATCCTACATACATCCATCGTGTCAAGCACATTTGTACAGTTGTTGCCATCATCATTCTCAAAACATTTGCTTTCTACTTGAAGCCTTGGTATCACCTCCTTTTTTCCCCTTCCTTCCCCCACCCTCGCTCCCTAATGAATCCTTGATAATTTATAAAGTATTATTTTTTCATGTCTTACACTGACCGATGTCTCCCGTCACCCACTTTTCTGTTCTCTGTCCTCCAGGGAAGGGGTTATATGTAGGTCATTGTGATTGTTTCCCCCATTTTCCTCCCACCTTTCCCTTACCCTCCCGGTATGGCTACTCTCATTATTGGTCCTGAGGGGTTTATCTGTCCTGAATTCCCTGTGTTTCCAGCTCTTATCTGTACCAGTGTACATGCTCTGGTCTAGCCAGATTTGTAAGGTAGAATTGGGGTCATGATAGTGGGGGGAGGAAGCATTAAAGAACTGGAGGAAAGCTGTATGTTTCATTGTTGCTAGTCATGCTGACTAGCTCATCTCCTCCCTGTGACCATTCTGTAAGGGGATGTCCAGTTGCCTACAGATGGGTTTTGAGTCTCTACTCCACACTCCCCCTCATTTACAATGGTAAGGTTTTTTATTATTTGATGGCTGATACCTGATCCTATCGACACCTCATGATCACACAGGCTGGTGTGTTTCTTCCATGTGGGCTTTGTTGCATCTCATCTGGGTGGCTGCTTATTTGTCTTCAAGCCTTTAAGACCCCAGATGCTATATCTTTTGATAGCCAGGCACCATTAGCTTTCTTCACCACATTTGCTTCTGCACACATTTTGTCTTCAGCGATCATGTCAGGACGGTGAACATCATGGAATGCCAGTTTAATAGAACAAAGTGTTCTTGTGTTGAGGGAATACTTGAGTAGAGGCCCAATGTCCATCTGCTACCTTAGTACTAAACCTATAAATACATGCACGTAGATCTATTTCCCCATCGTCATATATAAATATATTTACATATGTACATGCCTGTATTTAGACCTGTATAAATGCCCTTAGCTCCCTAGTTCTTTCCTGTATTTCCTTTTACTTTCCTCTTGTCCACTATCATGTTCAGTCTTTATTTGGATTTCAGTAATTCCTCTCAGTTACATTGCCCTTGATCAAGCCCTATCAGGCCTCCTACACACTTCTTGCCATCAATTTTGGATCACTTGTTGTTCCCTTGTCCTGTTCCATGTGTTCTAATCATGTTTCTTCCCCATTTCTATATTCCCACCTGCAATTGTGATTAATTCATTTTCTGCCAGGCGTGGTTTGTGTGAAAATCTCTTGTTCTTCATTGCATATGATTAGACTTGTGACTGGAGTAAATCCTCTGAATTCCATTATGGCCTCATGGTTTCCTTCATGTGGATGATTTGTCATTGTCTTGTCTTAGTGTTATTCAAGGTTTAATTAAGGGGTTGAGAAAACGGTATGAGGGAGGCACATCTGGCCTTCAATGGCTACAAAAAGGAAAAGAGAATCTAACTCCACACCAGCTTAAGGTCAACTGCCATAGGGCAGAGGTCAGAAATGCCTTGCCTTCCATCATTCTGCATTCTGACACCAACTATCTCCTAACAATGGTCACACAGATAACATTCATGATTATAGGAAGCTAAGAGGTTACCAAATGTTTAGGACACAGTTCTTAACCCCTCTTCTCAGCCAGGCTGGCTGGCACGTATCTCTCTGGTTCTTGGGCTGACCCCACTGTATTTTCGATCCCCTCACATACATGTGAAAGTTAGATAATGAGTACGGAGGAGTTGATGCATTTCAATTCTGGTGTTGGCAAAGAATATTGCAAGTACCATGACTGCCAGCAAAACAAACAAATCTGCCTTTGAAAAAATACAGCCAGAATTCTGCTTAAAACTGAGGATGGTGAGACTTCATTCCATAGACTTGGGATATGTTATCAAGAGAGATGAGTCTCAGGAGAAGGATACCGTACTTGATAAAGTAGGGCAGAGAAAAATAGGAAGACCGCCAATGAGATGGATTGGCACCGTGGCTCAACATAACAAGGCATGTGAGGATGGCCCAGGCCCAGGCAGTGTTTTCTTCTGGTCTATGTGGGCCACTCTGAATCAGGACCAACATAGCACCTAACCAACACCAAAGATAAGTCAACAGTGCAGAGGCCCCAATACCTGGTAGAAATGGACTACCAAACTTAAGGAAAAACCTTCCAACAGCAGGAGACAAACCAGATGGTTGGGACCTCCTGAACATCAAGACTGGTTACCGGGTAAGGGAAGAAAGGGGACGTCATGGATTAAAGGGTAGACAGGTGTTAATTTGGGGAAGAGAGTACAATATCCACCAAGAAGGAGACGAATAAAAAATGATGGAAACAAGGCCTGACATTGGGAAATTTGGTTAGTTGCTGAATGTAAACCTAATAAAACTGCTCTGTGAACATTTACCTAATTCACAATGTTTTTTTTTTAAATCGTGCAACAACAAAAATTAAGACATTTATGTTCATTAAAACATTTCACTGAAAGCATAAAATGAGAATCCACAGACTGGCGATAGAAAAATTGGCAATAGGAAAAAAATAACTCAATTGAAAAATGGGCAGGGGACATTAACAGACACTTCACCAAAGAAGACATTCAACCAGCCAGCAAACACGCAAAGAAGCGCTCATGCTCATTAGCCATTAACAAACCAAACTCATTGCCATTTGAGTGAATTCCAAATCATAGTGAACTACAAGACAGTGTAGAAGTACTTGTGTGGGTTTCCAAGACTGTAACTCTTTATGGTAGTAGAAAGTCTCATTGTTCCTCCTCAGAGCAGCTGCTGGTTTCAAACTTCTGATCTTGAGGTTAGCAGCCCACAAGTTAACCACTATGCTACCCGTGCTCTTACATTAGTCATTAGCAAGATGCAAATCAAAATTGCAATGAGATACCAGCTCACTTCAGCATTAGTAGCAAAATTGAAAACAAAAACAGAGCTCCATCCATTAAAGGAGTGGAACAAAAGTTAATAATATTCCAGAACAAAAAGCCCCAGACTCAGACAGCTTTACTGATAACTTCTTTGAAAAATCAACAGGAAACAACAAATGCTGATAAGGATGTGGAGAGACTGGAGCCCTGATGGTGGGATTGTAAAGCGGTACGATCATTTTGGAAAATGGTATGGTGCTTCTGTCAAAGATTGGAAATCGAAATTTCAGATGAACCAATAGTCCCACTATATGGCATCTATAGTCTAGAGAAATAAGAGTAGTGATATGAAGAAATAAACGCACACCTGTAGTCATTGCGGCTCTGTCAGAATAGCTTAACAGTCCATCAACAGCAGAATGCATGAACTGTGGTACATACACACATTGCAATGTGAAAAATGAACACAGATTAAGCCCTCATCACACGGCAAACCTAGAGGACAATATGCAAAGTGAAGTTATTTAGTCACAAAAGATAAAAAATTGTTTGAGACTACTATTATAAAATGTCAAGAAAAGGTTTCCACACACAAAAAGAAACCCTCTTTGATGGGGTAGGAGTGGAGGAGGATAAATCATTAGATGGTAGATCTATAGTAACTTTAGTGAAAGAAAAGGCAATGTTCAATAAGGGTAAGGAGAAAGGCAGCAAAAATGATCCAGGTAAAGGAAGGCACTGGGAGGACCACAAGAGTTAAAGGTATTAACGGTAAATACTAGTAGTGCATGCACAATTCTTTAATAACAGGAATACCAATAAAAAACCAGCAAGGAAATTTACAGACCAATGTCTCTCATGATCATAAATACCAACCAAAAAAACACCCAATAAAATATAAGAAAATCATATCAAACAATATATAAATAGTATACAACCAGAAGTATTCCTACATATGTCACACATAAAAAAACAAACCAAACCTATGGCCATCAAGTTGATTTTGACTCGTGACCCTGTAGAACAAGATAGAACTGCCCCCGAGGGTTTCTGAAGTTGCAAACCATTCTGGGAGCTTATCAAGGGACTGTTTAGGTTCCCCACTGCTGACCTTGAGGTTAGCAGCCCACAGCCCAAAGAGCCACTTTCTTGCCACCAGGGCACCTTTATTCATACATACACAGTTAATTTAAAATGAAACACATTTTAACCTGTCTCTGTGTTTAGGGATCTGCTTGGTTAGGTAAATTCAAGGTAAAGAGGTCAACTTAGAAGGTCAACTGTTTTCTGGGACCTAATTTTGGGAGACTTTCTCAAAGGACACAAGACATTTTAAGAAAATTGAAAACTGTATTGATGAGGAAACGTCATAGGAAGTTGCTTGGAGGAACATTTTTTTTCTTATCACAACGACTGACCTATGAGAATTTCATAAGGGAAACCTTAACCTTATCCACCTTATACCCCAGCTATTTCCCCTGCAGACTTTTTGCTCCTGAATTTCAGATTTTACAAGGAACATGATTTGAGTCCTCTAAGGATGCCAAGATGGCCATTTGTACTCTGTGTAAATAAAAAAATCACTGAATTATTCTGGGAAGGGTTAGAGAGAGAGAAAGACTGCCTTCAGAAGTGTATAGACTTAGCTAGAGGATATTTTGAGAAACAATAGCTTCATATTTTGACATCGTTTTAAAAATAAAAGTATCTATGATTTTGTTATACTTTTTTACTTACCCTGGTAGTATAGCTACTTTGAAAGACAATTTGTTTCTTACAAAGCTAATTGTACAGTTCAGCAATATTGCTTTTCAGTTTTAGCTCAAATGAATTGAAAATTCATATGTCCACACAAATACTTGCACATGGATGCTTAAATCAGCTTTATTCATAATTGTGAAAAATTGGCATGTGTTCTACTGAGAAAAAGGAGTCAATGTGAAAAGGCTACAGAATGCATAATTACAACTATTTTACACCTGGTAAAACAAAATTATAGAAACAGTAAAAAGATCAGTGGTTGCCTTCTCAGGGCAACCTCTTTGTGGGCAATACTATTCTACATTATCCTGTAATGGAGAATACATGGCATTACACATTTATCAAAACCCATAAATCTACAAATCAAAAGGTATACCCTCATGTGCAACTAGGGACCCTAGTTAATAAAAGTAATGCATCAGCACTGGTTCATAATGGTAATAAATATACCAGACTGATAAAAATATTTATAATATGCTTGGGGGGGGTGCTCCACATAACATGGGCGGGGCCTTCAAAGGGTCATGGAAAAATTCCATTAACGTATTTTTTTTTTTTGTATTTTTTTAATTTAAAACGTTTCACTGACATATAATGCAAATATCATACAATTCAATAGTCTAAATGTGTTCAAAGTTGTGCAATTACCACCAAAATAAATTTTGTAACATTTTGTTCATTTTTGTGCCTATAATTAACTCCCCATTTCTCTTAACTTCCCCTGTCATATGCCTAAACAACTATTAATCCAGTTATTGTCATTATAGATTTACCTGTCCTGGATTTCATCTACAGAAAAATATACAAAAACAACAGTAACGAGTTAAAACTCAAATGAAATGAAAGCAAAAAATAATAAACACTAGAACCAACTGTCTGCCAGTTTGCCATCCTGTGGTGGTTGTGTGTGGCTCTGGTGCTGGAAGCTATGTCACTGGTATTTCGAATGCACGCATGGTCACCCAAAGTGAACAGCTTTCAGGGGAGCTTCCAGGCTAAGACCAGACAATGAAGAAGGACTAGGCTCCCTACTTTGGAAGAAATAGCTGCTGCAAACTCTATTGTCAGATACTGAAGGCCTGCTGAATGGAAGCAGAACATAGTCAAAGAAAGTGCCCGTACACGGGCCCCTTGACTGAGGAGGAGCTGATTAATAACGCGGCCGCAACAATGGGCTCAGGCACAGGAACGATTGTGAGGATGGCGCAGGATCCAGCACTGTTTTGTCCCATTGCGCATGGTCGCTATGGGTCAGAATCCACCCAATGGCACCGAACGACTAAAGAAAAAATTTCTAATGTGCAAAAAGGGAGAACAAATGATAAGGAATTAAATTTTAACCTAACTATATCTGCATTTTAATTTCTACTAGTTAGTCCACTTTCTAGTGCACTTTGTCTGATAGCAAGGCAATTTATATCCCTGGTCAATGGTCAGAAGAGATTCAGGGGGGGCTTAATCTATATGGGATTAATGTGAAAATCAATATGAAAAGGCTACCGACTGCATAATTATAACTATTTGACGTCTGGGAAAGACAAATATAGAAACAGTGAAAAGATCCGTGGTTATCTTTTCAACCTGCAAATAGAGTTTGGGCTTTGCATGCATATTGTCATGTCATTGCCATGCAAACTCGATCCTCAGAATTTAAGCTCTGATACTGTTCCCTTCTCGGTCTTGGATTTTATTATTTATAGTCTTTGGATCACACAGGCTGGTGTGCTTTTTCTTTGTGGACTTAGCTGACACCTCATTCAGACGGTTCCTTGCTTTAAGACAAACGTTTAAGATGCTATTCTTTCTGAAATCTGAGCACCATCTGCTTTCTTCACCACACTTTGGTATACAATCTTGAGAGAGCTCTTCATGAGGATACGTAAGGCCACATGAAAAGAACTAATTGTTCTTAGGTAAGGGCTACAACTAGGTCTGAGTACAAAATTCATTCAGATATCCCTGGCTTATCTATATCCCTTGTCCAGTTTAGAGACATCATTACCATTTTATTGGAGAACATTATAAATTATCTCATGGGACATATGGTAATTATATTGATAGTATCTTTAATTTAGCCAATGGATGATGTAGAATTTAAGGTATTATTGAGAAAAGGAAAGATAATAATGTTGAGATCTATTTAGACTAACACTCAAGGACATTTGACTTGTACAAACTAAAACTTAAGTGACTAGATGCTATTTACACAAACAAGGAAGGTTGGAGAAGCTGTCTCTTAAGAACACAAGGAGCCCTGGTGACCTAGTAGATTACATGTTGCGCTGCTAACTGCAGGGTCAGCAGTTCGAATTCACCAGCCACTACATGAGAGAAATTAAGCTTCTGCTTCCTAAAAGACGGAGTCTCACAAACACACGCCATATGCAGTGAACCCTCGCCACTTCGCGCTTCGACTTCCGCGGCTTCACTCTATCGCTGTTTTTGCGTAACAGCACCCACTGCCTCCTTCAGAGGAAAAAGACGGCGACCCACCTGTAGAGTACATCCCTTAAGTCATTTCATAGGCTATTGATTACAGTATTTGTAAGAACTATGTATAATAATACTGTATGTGAAATATGTAATACTGTAAACTAGATGCCATAAATAATATAATAAATAATAAATGATCATTGTAATGTCCAAAATGTTTTACTGTATTTTCCCTTTTTCGTTTAATAAATTGGGTAATACGAGTGTAATGGTGACTAAAGGGTGTTTTTTCATGTCCTCTATGCTCTAACTACGAAAATATTTGATTTACAAATAAGGAATCCTACTTCGCGGAATTTCATTTATCACGGTAGGGTCTAGAACCGATTAACCGTGATAAACGAGGGTTCACTGTGGTTGCTGAGTCAGAATTGACTTGACAAAAGTGAGTTTTGATTTTATTTTTTTCTGTTCTTTTTTGTTTCTTTCGGTTTTGTGTCAACCTAAAGCTGCTCTAAATAATGCAGTTTATTTTAAACGAAACACTCAGGACTCAAGTTACAGGGACTTGCAAAGATGAGAGTAAAGATGGTTGACAAATGAAATAAAAACATTATTTCTGCAAGACAAGAATTGAATGACACTATCAGTCCATTTTGCATTGTAATTTTATGAAAGAGACGGTGTACCATTTGGGATGAGACTAACTATTCATGGTGCATATAAAATTCCACTATAATAAGGGTTCCTGGCTAGTTGGTTTTTTTTAAAGCAAACTTAGACCCTATAACATGGGTTGATGTGGTTTCAGAAAAATTATTGGAAATCAACTTAAAAACTAAGCATACAGTTTGACCCTTGGCCCTTAATAAAAAGATTTGTGCTTCTATTGAAGGTAGAAAAGAAGCTTGAGTTTTTGTGACCGTCTTTGATATCCATTTGAATTGTCTTTTAATCAGAACATTGGCTCAGTTAATTCTGGTTAGACCCCTTGCTGCAAATTTGCCTTTCTACTGCAGATACTCTGAATCGGAATCTACATTTTAATTACAACCAATTAAAATCTACTTGTATGCACAAGAATAACCTGAGATTGTGTTACACTGTATATCAGGGGTGGAAATTCAAACACTAAGTAGGAGGTCAAACTAATTCAAAGTTCTGTTTTGGTTCTTCTTACACATCCCTAAGTCAACTCTGTTATCTCAACTTGGGGTACGAGATTAAAGACAAACAAACTGTTCATAGTGGTTGTCTTTGTATGTGTGCAGCATGAAGTCGTCGTTTACTTTTCACTTGATACCTTTGACTAATATTTGAAGTTTTAACCATGATTCTTTTTAGATGTACAAGAAAAATAACCTGACTTCACCAATTTCTGACTAAAATCAAAGTAAACTGTACCCCCAAAACATCCAAACCTCTGATCTATGCATGCTACATAATCTTTTTTTCATTTAAAATGCTTTTCTTTCTTTTCAATTCAATCATATCAAGAAGAGGTGTGCAATTGCCACAATCAATTTTGGAATATTTTCTTCTTTCCCATACTCACTGTTGTAAGCTCTCCTTTCCCCTGCCATGATTAATTAGGTAATCATTAATCCGTTTACTGTCTCTACAGATTTATACAATGTTTTACAAAGTGTAGTCCAAGCATTACCTTCATGGAAAACACCTGGGGTGTTTGTTTTTAATGTCGGTCCTTGGGGCCTACTCCCAAAGATTGTTTCAAACAGGTCTATTACACAGCCCTAGGCAATCTTGATGATGCTGGCTGCTAAGCATTGGATGCTGTCCATTCACTGCAAGGTCAGCGATCGCAAACCTAGTAGCTGTTCTGTGGGAGACAATGAGGCCATCTGCCCTCACAGTGATTTATAGACTCGGAAATCCTGTAGAGGGTGGCTGTGAGTGGGGGTCGATTGAACGGCAGTGGGTTGGGCTGGTTCTAGAACCTTGGGTTTTGCTTTTTGTTTCCCTGATTCTTAGCTGCAGTAAGGTTTGCCAGTCACACACAGATTCCTCTTTTCACTCGTTTAATGCATTTAACTGTTTGAGTTTCAAATAACAGAGCCCTCTTAATAGGGATAGGGATCGCCATCCAAAGATGAGAGGTAGGCAGTGACTTTTTCCCCTTTTCCTCTTGACATTATAAAACCATTCGGTCTGAGGAGAAGAGGATTTCAAGTGTAAACTTGTAGGTTGGCCCCCAAAAGAACTGATTTGATTTTCATGTGTATGACAAAGAGGATCCTGGGAAATGAAAAGTCTCAAAGGATTCATAGGATCAAATGGGCCTCACATTTTAAATATATTTATATTTATGTATCAATACATATACACACAGAAGCTGTACATTTTCTTTTTTTTAAAGATCATTTTACTGGGGGCTCTTACAATTCATGTAACAATCCATACATCAATTGTATCAAGCATATTTGTACATGTTGTCATCATTCTTTTCTAAACATTTATTTTATATTTGAGCCTCTGGTATCAGCTCCTCTTTTTACCTTCCCCCCCCTTGATAAATTATAAATTGTTCTTATTTTCATCTTACACCGACCATTGTCTCCCTTCACCCTCGGTTTCTGTGGTTTGTCCTGGGATTGGGGGAGGGGTGTTATGTGTTGATCATTGTAATCAGTTCCCCCTTCCAACCTTCCTCTCCCCATCATCCCCCTCCCCAGCTGGTATTGCTACCCCAATTTCTGTTCCTGAGGAGTTTAGCTGACCTGGATTCTGTATGTCATGAGTTCTTATCTGTACCTGTGTACATGCTCAGGTCTAGCCCAAAGTGAAAGGTCATGACAGTGGGGGGTGAGGAAGCCTCAAGGAACCAGAGGAATATTGTGTGTTTCACCGGTGCCCTAGTTGATTCACCCCTTCCTTGTGACCTTTCTGTGAGCCTCATATATTAATTTAATAGAAATTTCTTTAGTTTTTAAGGCCAAGTAAATGCTGGAAAGAGTAGTAAATATCTATCCTTGATAAAGGAGATTTGTGGAAAAGTTAAAGGAAAAAGTTACCAAAGTGGAAAGGACAAAAAAAAAAAATCATTGGCAGAATTTACTGCAATTCTTGTGTATAATAGAACACAGTGCAAGAACTATATATAAAAAAAGAACTATATCAGTAATAAATCAATTATACATTTATTGATGGAATTATAATGCAAAACAATCATAACAAAGGAACAATCTTTTTGAGTAAAATGGTTTTGCTTACTAGTTGAAACATTTTTTTGAAATATAACATGCAAAAAAGATGGTCAAATATGTCATTATAGAAGCCCTTGGATTTATATAAAGTTATCTTAGCAATAATTTTCACAAAGTCCGCTCCATATCACTTGAAGCAATGGTCTTGTGTGTGTGTGTGTTTTAAATACTTGTTTCTCAGAATGGTGAACCATATTTTAGCAAGGCTTCTAGAAATCGGTTAGCTGAAAGTGAGATGTATCTAGGAAAGGTTATTTTGGGCTAATGGGTGAATAGTTATCTTTAGTTATAAATGAAGGTGATAGACAGTTTAGCTTTTGAAAATAGAATGGTCTATTCAGTACTATATTTCTTTGATAAAGTTTCTTTTTGGTTCTTGCTGGCTTAATTTCTTCTCTCAGATTTTCGGGAAAAGACAGGGGTATGGGTGAAATTGGTATTGGGGACCTTGTTGGAAGACATCTTGTTGAGACCATTTTAACCAGTGATTGAGTTGTTTGGGCACTACCAGCCTTTGTTGAGAGTTCTTGGCATAGATTTAAAATAGAGCTTTTGGGATTCTTAAAGTCATCATAAGTTGCAATCAGCTGTTTTTTAGTGGATGAACTTTTTAGAGATGTTGGCCTAGAATTCCATCTATACTTTGCAGCATTATTCCAGTTCCATTTTGAAGCACTTTGTTCAAGTTTGCACGAACTAGAAGTGTTTTTTCTTTTCTCCCTATTTTTATCCACACAGAGTGCCTGAAGATTCAAAGAGTCAGAAAGTTTTGGCTGCCTCGCTTGAGGTGCAGCTTTGGAGGAGGACGGGCGTTCAGGAACTATCGGAGGACTTAAGTTAGCTTGTAGTCTCTTCTCTTTTTGTATCGTCACGTGCTGTAGTCGTTCCATTTCCAGTAAACGAGTTATCAAGTGCTCAACAGAGCTGTCTGAAGGTTCAAGCCCTGCTTTCCAATTTTCAGATTTTGACAGGGCTAATTTGTACAAGTCTACAGTATTGAAAGGTGGAGGGAGAAAATCAGGGTATGGGAAGACTTCACTTGGCTCCTCTGTGAAAGCGTCCTCAAAGTTTTCTATTGTTTCTGGCTTTAAGTTCAGGTCCATTGTTTTAAAATAGCTGAGCAAAGTCTCATTTGCTTTTTCGCTTTCTGATAAGTCGCTTTCATCTGTTAAATTTTCCTCCACATTGCTATTTCCATATTTAAAATTCCCATGGAAAGCAGACAGAGTGTCACAACTGCTGCTTTCTGTAGCCGAACATAAATTCATCTGAAGTTCATTTCTGTCGTCAAAAAAGTCTCCATCTGCGTACGGCCAGCAGAGACCTAGTGACACCTGTTGCAGCAGTCCAGGGTAAGAGTCAACTTGTTTCTCAACTGCAGCACTTGGCGTTAGTGAGTGGTTCAGAGTGAAGAGCCTTATGGGAGTACTGGTTATATTAAAGCCAGTGTTTACTGAAGACAGTTGGAAATCCCTTTAAAAATAATTAATGAATAATAGAATTCAAATGCTATAGAAATGATGACTAAAGATTGGTAAACATTTCCTTCCAATGTTTTATATCTCTCCGTATGTCACAGAAATACACTGATTTAAAAACTATATAATCATATATAAGTAGAGGCTGAAAGGTTAAGCAGGCATCCCTTTGTGCAAGTGCAGGTAAATAGGCCATTATACTGAAACATGGGTAACTGGGGCTATGAAGAGAACCTAGGTTAAAAGTAGCTAACTCTATTTACCTATGAATAGATTGTACATGCAATTATGACATGAGGATGCTTCAAAAAATTTGTGGAAATTTTGCATTATCTTTTAGTTCCATCTTTCCACAAACTTTTGGGATCCCTCTAAAAATGAGGCTGCCCAATTCAAATGGAAATTATAGGGAAATGTTCATTGATCCAGAATCAGGTATAAGGAGACTAACAAAAGTAATTAAGTTGCTTTAAAAAGGCTTCTGCTTTAGCCAAAAGTGAAGAAAAACTATTTCCTTTTTTTCTTTTTTGTGAGTGAGTGAATGAGAGAGTGAGTGAGTGAGAGAGAGTGAGTGAGAGTGAGTGAGAAAGAGAGTGAGTGAGTGAGAGAGTGAGTGAGTGAGAGAGTGAGAGAGTGAGTGAGTAAGAGAGTGAGTGA
>NW_022104553.1:2915049-2923009 GCF_000313985.2 Echinops telfairi | reverse complement strand
AGAGAGTGAGTGAGTGAGAGTAAAAGTGAGAGAGTAAGAGAGTGAGTGAGAGAGTAAGAGAGTGAGTGAGAGTGAGAGTAAAAGTGAGAGAGTAAGAGAGTGAGTGAGAGAGTAAGAGAGTGAGTGAGAGTGAGAGAGTGAGTGAGTTAGAGAGTGAGTGAGAAAGTAAGAGAGTTAGTTAGTAAGTGAGATTGAGAGAATGAGTGAGTCGAAAAACTATTTCTATCAAACAAAAAGAATCCCAGGAAGTATTTCTCAGCTGAGCAGTTCATAAAAATTCTCTCTGGGCATGTCATCCCTCTTAATGTATAAGTAATGCATCTCGGAACTGTATTAAATTGTTTTAAAATGCAAAAATAAGCTAAGCCACAAAATTTGAGTTTCTAGTTAGTTCTTTTCTTTTTTTTAAGGTTCACTAGAAACACTGACATTAGAAGAGAATTCGATGCATAAATTGACACCATTTCAATATCTTACTACTGTAAAGGCCAGTACTGTAGATATATTAAATATCTAAATTTTTGAAAAATATTTTCACCTCTATTGAAATGACAGTGATTGATGTACTTAACTAAATACTGGGTATTCTGCCTTGCCTTCAAAGAAACCGCAGGAAACTAAATGTAAATCTATCATTAATAACCAACATGCCAATGCATTGTGGTAAAAAGACCATGGATTCTGGAGTCAGAAAACCCAGGGTCTACCCGTTCAACACCAGAGAGGTCAAACTGGAAATCACAATACCTACTTAGGAATAGGTGAGTATGAGAATTCATATGAACATGCTAATAAAACAAAAGTCATCACTTTAAATCTATTTATCTGCCAATGGTAGATTGAAAAAAAATCTCAGTAATAAAATATTTCACTGACATTAAGCTCTACTGCGTAATAATAGCCCATCCCAAATAATAGGAACTAGCTATCAAGCATATTTTTTGTTTAAACCTCACAACAATCCTTTGAGACAGGAACTTTTATTTTCCACCTTTTACAGTTAACAAAATGGAGGCACCTTTCCTTCCTAAGGTCACACATCAAAGGTGTAACTGGGATTGGAACCCAGGTGCTGGATACCATGTCTGTGATCTTCTTAGTCACTGCACTCTCCTGCTTTAATTATTATATATTTGCCCTGAGTGCCAATGATTAAATTCCACTCTGGAAACACTTCATTTGGCCACTTACCTTACCTCTCCTTGCTTCAAGATAAGCTTGCTCTTGAAATAGCCTTTTCAATCCCTAACGGTACCCACATTGCCTAGAACATTGCTGTTAGGTGCCACCAAGCTCATTATGACTCATAATGACCCTATTTATAGTAGAATGAAACACTGCCCAGGTCTGCACCATCCTTCTAATCGTTATGTTTGAGCCCATTGGGGCAGCCAATGTGTCAATCCATCTCATTGAAGGTCTTTTTCTTTTTCTTAGAATATTAGCCACGTCAATTCCCTTGCTCACTTCTGAATTTCCGTATTAAGGTGACTTTTACGCAGACCTCACACGGGTAAAACCCTCTGCTATCAATTGAAATCCCTTATTGTCAAGACTGGATAAATAAACATAGACGAGAACATTTAGGCTCTCTGTTAAACAGTACACTTTGTATAAGACCAATACTTGGCAGGTGCTCAATTATTGTTCCATTCTCCTCTAAATAATAACCTAAACTCACTGCCATGCAGTTGATTGTGACTCACAGTGACTCTCCATGGCAGAGTAGAACTGTGGGTCTCTGAGACTGCACGTCTTTACAAGAGGAGAACACTTTGTCTTTCTCCCACAAAAACAACTGGTGGTTTTAGAACTCCTGTCCTGTGGTTTGGGAGCCCAATGTGTAACTCACTATACTATGCACCCTTGGAGGCTGTAAGACACACTAAAGGTTAAGAACCAAACAGAATTGAAACCAGGTAATGTCTGAGAAGTGACCTATTATAGTGGTGATAAAATAGACTTTGGGCTAAGCTACTTTTCATATCTGGTTTTGCCATTCAAAGGAGCCATGTTAGTACTGTAAGTGCTCAGCTGCTTGTTACGAGATTGGTAGTTCAAATCCACCACCTGTTCTTCAACAGAAAGATGTGCCAATCTGCTCTCGTAAAGATTACAGCTCAGCACTATGGGGCTGTACTACTCTGGCCTGTCAAGTTGCTAGGAGTTGCAATAGACTCACAGGTAGGCAACAGGCTTAATCCTCAATATTTGTGTGGCTTTGGGTAAGTCACACTTGAAATTGTGCTTTAGTGTCCTCATCTGTAAAACAGGGAAAGTGACATTAGTACCTGCATTATAGGCCTGTGAGTGTTAAGTGAGTTAATACATTCAAGGAATTAAAAGAGTTCATTGACTAGTTTCTTCTCCCTTCAATGGAATGCTCAAACTCTATCAAAACCTCACTGTAAGGCCTAGCAAACTTTTAATACCATATACTGATTATATCTTTGATGTCTGCCAGACACTTTCAAAATGTAGGGGGAGTTTCCAAAATTTCCCAGGATTCACACAGTACCTTTTTTCTTCTAGTTGTTTGTCCTTGTAGTTTAAGTAGTTAACACATCTGTGTTTCGATTTATCTCACTAATTTGGGTTTTACAAAAATCAATATTCTCTTACCTGCTCTCCATGGTATTGGTATTCCCTTCATTTAGAGGATAACTCCATAACTGAAATAGGTCTCGTTTACTATTCTGATAATATAAACATCATGATCATGATTTTAGAAACTGTGTGCATTAAAAAAAAAGCCTTTAAGAATATGATGAACACAATCTCACCTGTTTTCTTTTCTGAGCTTTCTCTGACAAACTAAGTTCCAGCATCAGTTGGTCTACTGGAATTTCCAAACGGTTCTATAAAGCAGCAGAAGATTTTTAAATACATTTCTGTTCCTTAATCTTGTTCTGATTTCTTGTTCTAAGCAAGATCCTCTGATATTTGCTTTTATACATACCGAAATTGTTAGCTCATTACTGATTTAATCTGAACTTAATAGAAACCATTATAAATACTGCCATCATTAACTAATAAGCCTTAATTATCATTAAGATTTTCTTTATTTTATTAAAAGAGTCCTGGTGGCACAGTGCTTACAGTGCTTGGCTGCAAACTGAAAGGTTGGCAGTTTGAAGCCATCATCCATTTCAAGGGAGAAAAGCTTTGTAATCTGCTTCTGCAAAGATTTACAGGCATGGAAACCCTTTGAGGCAGGTTCTATTCTGTACTATAGGTTTGCCGTGAGTCAGCATCAACTCAATGGCTTGTACATCAAGACATCTGATGGGCTAAGGATTCTTCCTTTAGGCAATGAATAGAAAACACTATAATCACTATTGTGTTAATTTCCAGCTACAATATTCTTATATGAACAAGCATGTAGCCTTTTGGCTCTCTGCATGACGCCATGGCGGTTGGCAATAACAAGCGCCTTACAAAAGGTGGCAAAAAAAGGAGCTAAGAAGAAAGTGGTTGATCCATTTGCTAAGAAAGACTGGTATGATGTAAAAGCACCAGCTATGTTCAATATAAGAAATATTGGGAAAACACTAGTCACCGGGACTCAAGGAACCAACATTGCATCTGACGGCCTCAAGAGTCGAGTTTTTGAAGTGAGCCTTGCTGATCTGCAAAATCATGAGGTTGCCTTTAGAAAATTTAAGTTAATGACTGAGAATGTTCAGGGCCAAAACTGCCTGACCAACTTCCATGGCATGGACCTCATGCGGGACAAGATGTGCTCCATGGTCAAGAAATGGCAGACCATGATTGAAGCTCATGCTGATGTCAAGACTACCGATGGGTATCCACTTAGTCTGTTCTGTGTTGGTTTTACTAAAAAACGCAGTAATCCGATTCGGAAGACCTCTTATGCTCAGCACCGGCAGGTCCGCCAAATCCGAAAGAAAATGATGGAAATCATGACCCGAGAGGTGCAGACAAAGGACTTGAAAGAAGCGGTCAATAAATTGATTCCAGACAGCACTGGGAAACACACTGAAAAGGCTTACCAGCCTATTTATCCTCTCCATGATGTGTTTGTCAGAAAAGTAAAGATGCTGAAAAAGCCCAAGTTTGAATTGGGAAAACTCATGGAGCTTCCTGGTGATGAAGGTGGCAGTTCTGGAAAAACTACTGGTGATGAGACAGGTGTAAAAGTGGAATGAGCTGATGGCCATGGGCCACCAGTTCAAGAATCTGTTTAAAACTCAGACTTAATGTTGACAAATAAAAGATCTTATTGTGAAAAAAAGCATGTAAACAAATATTGATTTGCAGCCTTATATACTAGTAAAGGTTGTAAGTTGTAGAAGAACTCTAAAGAAATAAAATTTAAACAACTAACAAAAGGAGGGGAAATTTTTTTCCCTTGAAAACAATCCGCTTTGTGAATTAAACAGCAAACATTTCTCCTTACCTTGTTAATTATGCCTGAAAGAATGTATGTGGGGAAAAAAGACAGTTAGTAGTTCCAAAGGACTGGTGTCATCCAAAAGAATCCCCGTTCATAGACTGATTCCAGCATGTATATGCATACGTAGGAGTTCTTACCACCTGATGCACCATTCCTTCCCGGTGGGAAGTTTTTATTTTCAGGAACAGTTACTTCTGAATCGAAACTCCAGTGAGGTAAGTTCTAAAACAATATTTGTTTCAAAGTAAGCTTAAAGTGAAGAACACAAGAGACCTAAGTATATAATTTTACATGTCTTTTGGGTCAACACCACAACAAAGCTCCCTGACCACTTTCTCTCTCCCAGGACCACCAGCCTCCCCCTGAGGAACATGCATTGTTCTCTTACTCAATTTGCTAACACTTACTAGTCAGGTAATGGAAAGGCTTTTACAATAACTTAGTGTCATTCTCATTTTGTTAAAAAATAGTGGTACATAGGCTTTCCAAAAGGCCCTGTGAGGTATGTACCTGGCATACAGGGACACATTGACCAAATTTGCTATACCTGAGTACTATATCTGAAAACTGAAATGAAAAAGGATAAACATAAAGAAAATTTAAAAATGATAAGAATACCTACTATTTATGTTCCTGACATTGTGCACATTGTACATAAGGTGGTGAGGGTGGGCAGAGAATGGAGTTGTGTTGATGTGTGGGAAGTATTGTAATAATCTATTATGGAAAATGGAAAGGGAGAGCGATTATATTATTTTAAAAAGCAGGGTTTTTTTTTTAGGAATGAACTCTGATATGTTCTATTCAAAGTGATGAAACCTTTTGAATATTGAACTCTAAAGCTACACACAAATGAAACCTTAGGTATCATCTCCACACTAAGAAAGAACTAAAAAAAACCCCACTGTCATTGAGTCCATGCCAACTCACATTGACCCTACTAGATTGAATAGAACTGCCTTTGTGGGTTTCCAAGACTGTAACGCTACTGGAATAGAAAGGTCCCCATCTTTCTCCCAGGGAGTGACTGGTGGTTTCGAACTGCTGACTTTTTGGTTAGCTGCCCAATTTGTAAGAGCTACACCACCCTTAAATACAGTATGAGGTTCTAAGGAAGTATCTCTTTTATAGTAAGTGCTGTTGATACGGGAAGGGATTAGCCAGGGAGAAGGCATGTTATCTTTTTCTGGAGGTAATTGAAAATCAAATCAAATCTCTGTAGTGTGTTCCTAGGATTAGTGTCACCCAGTACAGTAACCCATGGTATCACCCTACCCCCTTCTCTCCTTCCTCCCAGTATGGACCTCCTCCCATACCAGACCAGAGAACTGTGAGCAATGGGAGCTAGGTCTTCACAGTGGCTGCTGCTGCTGCTGGACATTAAATTCAATTACATTTGTCATACCTCGTGAGAGATGTTTGATATTTGTAGATTGGTGGCACAATTTTCACCATTTCCTCTGCACATTTTGTTGTAGTTGTTCCTCTGTTTCTTTAAAATCCTACACAGGTGGCAAGATAGGCACATTTATGGGTAAGATATATTTACATAAAAGCTTGATCTTTGGTTTCAGTTTAAAGAGGAGTTAAGAACCTACTTAGACAAAAAGATGGAAGCAGGGGAAGAAAGTGGGGGAGTGTAAGAATTAAAGACAACAGAAATAATTACTGTTAAATATACACTTCTGCAAGAGTGGTGATCTACAAGTTGATGCATGGATAGACATGCAGGCTGAGTAGCCTTGGGAGGGAGAGTGGGATTATACCCAGGAATATATAGAGGTTTGACAGCGAACATATGTACATGGGTATTTACTTTTGCTGCAACTATATCTACACAACCTTCTTAGACATAGCCAAATACTTTGAGGGACTGAGTGATGGTTCCTGGGGACTCAACCATGGTATTGAGGGGAACCAAGGTCAATTGGCATAACCTAGTTCACCAAGACATCCTATTTTGGGGAGTGTTTACTGGTGATTGTCTACTGGTATCTGTCTTAAAAGTTTGTTAGTGGCCATGTAAGGCACAGCTACTGGTCTCTCCCGGCTGGAGAAAGAAGAGTGAAGAAAATTGAAGACATTTGGAAACAATCGATCCAACTAATCACATGGACACCACTCTCCACAATGCTGACACCAGAAGAACTAGATAGTGCCCCTACCAAGCGCCTTGAAAGAAATCACATTAGAAAGTCCTAGATAGAATGGGAAAGAAATGTGAAATAAAGTGCAAAATCATAAAAAGGACCAGGCTTACTATTCAGACAGTGGTTGGTGGAAACCTTGACTAAAGCCTTTGGTCACCTTTCAGTCCAGAAATAAACCATGGCTCAATTTTCAGCCAACCAACCAATGCTATTACATTATGGATTGAATCAATGACATGAAACAAAATGTGTATGAACTGGTGAATGA
Organism: Echinops telfairi; assembly: GCF_000313985.2. Taxonomy (NCBI): domain Eukaryota; kingdom Metazoa; phylum Chordata; class Mammalia; order Afrosoricida; family Tenrecidae; genus Echinops; species Echinops telfairi. The sequence goes on along the minus strand of NW_022104553.1, from coordinate 2,916,174 downwards.
AAAACTGATCTGCTCTGTAAACCTACACTCATTGCACCATAAAAAGTTTAAAAAGAAAAGCAAAGAGGAAATATGGGGCAGAGTGGGGTTATAATCTGAAACCAGCTGGACCAGACAAAATTAAATTGACAAAGAAATTGGAAAATTTGAAGGAAATTAAATAGACAAAAGAAAATGGAAAGGTAGACACCTAACTGAAGGAAAGAAGATGAGGGAATTAGAGTTAGAAATGAGAAGAATGTGTTATAAGAAGGGAGGAAGAAGCATAAATGTGATACCATGATGAATTAACTGGAATGTTCAAAAAATGTGGCCGCACGTTTCCCTTTTAATTATTCAAAACACATGCTTCATTAGAAAGCAAGGTTAACCTTAACTACGAGCACAGCAACTGTCTTATGCATGGTGGTTTTTTGTACACTGAAAGGCCCATGAGACTGGACAGTATTTTCCACATTAAACTGCCATGATGGTTGGTTAAAACCTTTAATATTGGTTAAACTACAAGTGTTCGTGATTAAAGTAAGGCATCCCCTCCTCCCCCCACCTCCATGAGTCAGAGTCAACAAGTTTGTATGTTTGTTTGTTTGTTTGGGGGTTACTTGTCTAGGAAGAACAACAAACAAATGCCATAACAGTAATTAGTATATTTGCTAAGCTCATACAATTTACCGTCTCTTGGGGAAAACATGTGTCCTGGAGAAATAAGAGTTAGAGGCCAGGTAGATTTGAATCAACAAGTACTGATGGACTGCCCTGTAAGGCAGGCATTGGGATGGAAAAAGAAGGAAGGCGCTTGTCTTTGTGAATGGGGAAAGGCGTTAAAGGAGGCAGCAGAACAGATGACAAATGTCCAGAAAAGAGAGGGTGGGGCACAAAGGCACCCACGGGGGTGCCCATTCCCTCCTAGGCTGCTGTTGGCCTCCATGGGCACCAGGATGGCTGGTGCAGTGGAGAGGCCCACTGGTGTCTCAGACCTCGCGGGGCAGCTGGCCTGGGAACACCCCAGCTCTGACCTCTTACCCCGCAGCACTGACCACCCACGTGTCTTCTCCAAGGGCGCCGCCGCCCTGAGGCCCCGGCCCGGGGGCCAGCTGGGCCATCGGCCGGAGGGGCGCCACGTCC
>NW_022104553.1:2913536-2914558 GCF_000313985.2 Echinops telfairi | reverse complement strand
GCCGCCTGGCCCTGGGGCGGCCTCGGCCATTCTGCACCGCGCAGGGGCGGCCGCAGGTGAGCTCAGGACGCGCTTCCTCACCATTTAAGAGGGGACACAATAGGGAGCCAGACAGACGGTTGAGCCCCACGCCCCTCCGCCCCTCCCCCCTCGCACTGGTCTGAGCTGTATTGAGATGGCACGCTATTTGGGGACTCCTAAAAAAGCCTTTAAGAACCCCTGGCGTCCCCGTGGTTCAAGTACTTGGCTGCTCATCAAAAGACGGAGAGTGGCCTGGCCAGAAGAGATGTGCTTGTCTGCTTCCCTAAAAGTTTGCAGCCTTGAAATCCGCGCGGCAGCTCTACTCCAGCCCTATGGGGTCCTGTGAGTTGGAAGCAACTGAATAGCCGTGGGTTTGGGTTTGGTTGAACAAAGCCTGTGTCAACAAGGGCTTATTTCATGGAGCCGTGGTAAGAAAAATGTGTCTATATTTATAGGAGGAAGAAGATGGGGTGGAGACGGAGTGGATACTTTGTGGAAAAACGGAATTAAAAGATAATGGAATTTTTCCATGAATTTTTTTGAAGTCCTTTAATATTTAAAACGGACTCTATCCCCTCTGGTGTGGTAGTGGGTTACACGGTGGGCTCCTAAACCTAAGGCCAGCAGTTCAAAGGCACCAGTCGTTCTGCGGGAGAAAGACAAGGCTTTCTTCTCCTGTAAAACATTTGGTCTCAGAAACCCACCGTGGCAGTTCTACCTCACGATGAGCCAGAGTTGACTGAATGGCAGTGAGGTTTATTTTGTGTTGTTATTTCTTCTCCCACAGTTCCCCTTACAGTTTGTTATAGATTTAAAATAAATAAAAACAATGGACCACTTAATTTATATATGTAAATGAGTAATAAAATGTGAATTATAGTCCTTACAAGAAAGTACTGACATTTGAGGGAATTTTTGTCATCTTTATTGATACCAGATACTATTGAATTCTTTTTGTTTGTTTGTTTCTTATTTCTTCTTTTATTTTAAATCATTTTATT
>NW_022104553.1:2910736-2912445 GCF_000313985.2 Echinops telfairi | reverse complement strand
GGTTGAACATTGAAATCTAGATTCAACCTCAAAATGTTTCATCCAACATCTAATTCATTGGCTCTTCACATGAGGGACAGGGGTCCCACATCTTCCCAGAAAAATGCATACATCAAATATTTAATACAATGTCAAGGTTTTCTTATATCTTTGATATCCACCTTACTGGTGTTTTCTCTCCTCAGAAAGGCCTTTCCTGCCTCCTCAAAAAATATGTCTACTTCCTACTGGACATAGTCTGTTTCATAAGCACCCAATTTTTTTTGATGTTTATTTGTGTTTTATTGACTATGTAAATGCATTTAACTGTGTGAGCTATAGCAAATTATAGATAATATTGTGATGAAGGGGTATTCCAGAACATTTACTCTTTCTCATGCTGAGCCTATACATAGATTTAAAAAAAGTAGTGGTTTGAATAGGAGAAGATGTTTAAAAAGTAAAAAAATAAGTGTAATTAGGGTTGCATTTTCATAGCCATACTTTTTCATTCTCTGTTCAGAGCCAGTATTCTGAGAGAATAAGCATCCAATTTTTATTTACTTTTTTGTACTGACCACAATCTTATTTGCTTAGACGGTTTCTTTCCTCTTTTTTTCCTGTCTGTCTCTCTTCAGTGGAATATAAAACTCATGAAGGCAGGGCCGCTTTTCTGTACGGAGCTCATTCCTATGCTCACATGACCTCACGCTGGACACGTAGTAGGAGGGCGCACCGTGAATATTACGTGAATGACGGAAAGAGGGTACCCAACCCACTGCCATCCAGTCGATTCCAACTCCCAGTGATGACCCGACACAGGGTTTCCAAGACTAAATCTTTCCAGGAGAAGACAGCCTTTATTCTGAGAAGCGGCTGGTGAGTTTGAACTGCCAACGTATCTGCCAGTGCCATCGGGGCACTAAAGCAACTCTGGTGTTCTGGAGGTCTCCTTTCTTGGGTACTCTCCTCCTCCAGGTTGTTTCCTCCCCAAACTCACCACTGTTACTTAATTGTGACTCATAGTGGTCCTAGATAGGTTTTCTGAGCTGTGCATCTTGAAAGGAGCAGACAGACTTCTCCTTCTCCTACAGAGCGGCTCCCAAAACTCTCTGCTGTTGGGTGAAGGCTGGCTCATAGCGACCCCCCTGTGGATTTCTGAGACGGTAACTGTTTACCAGAGTACAGGGCCCAGTCTTTCTCCCACAGGACTTGTGGTGGGTTCGAAGTGCCCACCATGCAGATTGCAGCCCAACCCATCACCACTACACCACGAGGACTCCCCAGAGTGGCTGGTGGGTTTACAGAGCCACTCTTGGGGTTAGCACCATTGCCTAACCCACAGGGCCTCTAGGTCTCTAAAACACTCCCTCACTTTCACTGCCATTGAGTTGAAGCTAACCTATAGACACCCTACATCTCTTTTCTCTCTGAGACACAGATCTGTTCAAATGCCCTAAAGGCTTTTCATCTCTCTAGCCACTTTCCCATGCCACACATGCTGCATGTTAGACATATCAGTTTACCATTTTCCAACTCCTCCTCCTAGCTTTAAGTCATTTCTATGTTTTTTCTTTCACATCCTCCCCCTCTTTTATCTGCATAGTTCAATCCTACTCAAGCAAAACTAGCTCATAAGTCACCTTCCCCAGACAGGATAAACTGCTACCTCCTCAAAACTCTCAGATTACAAGAACTTGCTCACAATTCTGTACTCTATTATAACTGTC
>NW_022104553.1:2908967-2909939 GCF_000313985.2 Echinops telfairi | reverse complement strand
AAAAAGCACCCCTTTCTTTCATCATTCCCCCTCTGACAGCTTTCCCTATCCCTAGAGACTTTTGAATACTTTGCCATTAACATGAAAATGAAAATGATAGTTACCCCTTCCACTTTCTCCTACTCACTCCAAAGTAGCCTATTGAGTTAATACCATTTTGCGTATGACAGGTCACTACAGTGACAATGTGTCCAGTGTTCAGGGGGCATCCCTCGTCCAAGTGATGAAGTGACAAGGCTAACAGATGAGTGAACTACAAGGGAAACAGCTAAGAGGCTTAGGTCTGCTTTAGTTTTAGTTCAAACTTGGGAATGAAGGGCTTTGTTGGTCAGTGAGAGGTTTTCCATGGTAGCTTAGTCCCAATTCTAACATCAGTTCTTGACCCAAGCAAGAGAATACACCTTCTTCCCAGGCAATTCCAAGGTCCTTGCTAGAACTCAGAATATGGTCGCCCCCAGCTGGTGGCGAGTGGTTACTGCAGTCCACACAGCAGTTCTAAACCTCCAGGAGAAAGATGAGGCTTTCTATCCCAGTAAAGAGTTGCAGTCTCAGAAACTCGCAGGGGAGGTCTATTCTGTTCTATGGGGTCACTGTGAGTTGACATCCACACGATGGCAGTGAGTTTTTATTTTGTTTTGACACTTGCTTATTTTAAACATGCAATTTTTGTTAATTCTGATAGATTACCTTTCTTTCATGAATTAAGTAGATATTATCTGTCTCATCGTGTTTAATAACATCTTCCCCCCAACCAATTCCACAATTTCTACATGTATAATTCAGTGCCATTGATTATACTCTTTGTGTTGTATACATTCTTGATATCCTTTTCCAAATTATTCCACCACTTTAACCTAAACTCAGTGCCCGCTAAGCAACAACTTTCTCCTTCACCCATGGTAAAGCTTGGTCAAGTTTGCTTTTTTCTTTTTCTAGTAGTTTTCTTGATATAGTATTCACATATCATAGACA
>NW_022104553.1:2905103-2907213 GCF_000313985.2 Echinops telfairi | reverse complement strand
AGGGGGTTATATGTAGATCATTGTGATCAGTTCCCCCTTTCTCCCCTCACCTTCCCCTTAACATAGTCATTTTCAGTGTTATGTAAGTATGTACATTATTTTCTAATCATTAATATGGTTTCATATTCTCAAGTAGATAAGATGTTAATACGGTGGGAAAGGCTTCAATCCAATTATAGGCAATTTGTACTGAGCAGATGGTTTTGCTAACTGGTTCCATTGTACCCACAACCCTTCCGCAGCCCCACCCCCCAACCTTTCCAACTTCTGCTTTGTCTTTTAATAATAACCAATCATATGGATCTCAATTTAGTACTTCATTGTCTGGATTTTTCTCTAAGATTTGATTCCTGCAGTCTGAATTACTTTTATAAAGTCTCTTCTTCAGAGGTCGGCACTGAGTCGTATTTTTCCGAGCTTTCTATACAACTAATTCACTTTCATTTTTGGTTTCAGCTTCAGTATTAGAACTTCCTTTCTGGTAGCAGGAAGGCTGTGGCTGGGCTCTTCTCTGTGGAAGTCAGGACCAGCCCACCTCGTTTGCTTTGAGCGGAACACTCTCGCTACAACACTTTCTTGGAGGAACTTGCAGATGATCCTCTCTTTGTGAAGAGAAATATAAATATTTTACCTTCTGGCATCCAACTGACTTGGTCACATCCATCATGGCAGAGGGAAAGGGAAGTTGCTCAGGAGACGCAACAGTCCTCTTTGGAATAAAAGAGAAGGACTTGCTATTTGCCTAAAAGCCATGAATAAAAGATCAATCCAGTAGAAAAACAATTAGGATCTGTGTAGTTACTAACACACTTTAACCACTTAACCACATTGCTAGCCTATATAGCAACCCTTAATCACAAAAAGAGAAGGAATCCAGGCTTTTGAATATTTTCTCATGAGAAAACAATAACATAATATAAACTTTGATAAGGTAAGTCACTGAAGAATAGACTTGATAAGATAAGGTCACTGAAGAATACACTTGGAAATACAAAACCAAATATAAAATAGAAGTATTTCTATCATTAGACAACAGTACTTGGTGGAAGCCTGATGACTGAGGCCTGGTGGCAGAGTCCTGGTGAGCGGGTTATGAATTGGGTTGCTAACCCCAAGATAAGCAGTTCAAACCCACCAGGAACTCCATGGGAGAAAGATGAGGCTTTCTGCTTCAGTAAAGACTTACAGCCTCTGGACGCCAAAGGGGGAGGTTCTCCTCTGTCAGAATCAACTCCATGGCAGAGATATGCGGGCTGGGTGCTGGACAGGTGCAGATCAAGATGACAGCACAGCTGAGTATCTACCAGCTTTTACACGTGCCTGTTAATGCCAATCCTGCACAGTGTTCTTCCTACCACATAGAACCAGAGAAAGTTCATGGGATTAATTACCAGCAAATTGTTTACATAAACATAAAAGCTAATAGTTGTAACTAACTCCTAATTTTGAAAAAGCTCAAATGCTTCTAATACATGTTCCTTCTGTTGCTATCTAAAGCAATGATTAATATGCTTGGAATTCACAGAATCACATTTTAATGGACCATTTCTTTGGCACGTTATAATGCTTAAAGCCAAGTTTGTTTTATCCTATTTATGCAAATCCCACTCGATTGGGCTATCCTTAGTGGGCCAGTGGTTAAGCATGCAGCTAGTAAGCAAAAAACTTGGTGGTTCCAACCCCCCGGTCATTCTGCAGAATAAAGATGGGCAGTCTGCTTCTGTAAAGATGGACAGAGTAGAAAACCCATGAGCGAGTTCTGCTCTGTTCTATAGCAATGCTAGTTGGAATAAACTTGACAGCAATGGGTTTGGTTTGATTTATGTGAATGAGATTGAGAGTAAACTATTCAACTTTCTTAAAGGAAATTAGCTAGAGGATATCTCTTCTGACTAGCAGAATATTCTACTTCCTCCTTCCTCACAGAACCACCCCAAAATTGTAAAAGTAACACTTATCCTTAAGTGTTTCTGCTAAGTTCCATAACACATTTTGGACCTGTTGGCGTTGAAGTTTTATCTTTTGATTTCTTTTTAAAAACCTTGGCTTTTTCAGTTTGCTAGCCCTGGTGATGTGGTGGGTTACACACTGGGCTGCTAACCTCAAGGTC
>NW_022104553.1:2901795-2903320 GCF_000313985.2 Echinops telfairi | reverse complement strand
CTCCTCCCTACAAACCCTTATTCTAGTTGTTGCCTCTATAGATTCCCCTATCCTGGGTATCAAATAAATAAAGAAATCCATAACAAAGTCAAGAAGTCAACCCCAAATGACAAAGTATAACAGAGATAATCCCCAATATGAAAAACAACAACAGAAAATATTAAAAACTAGATCAACCTTAAAGTGAATCAGAAGGAAAATCAAGTGACAAGGTTTTAGTATATGTGCTGCCGACGTGAGCACAGTGACAAGGTTTTAACAGTTCCAATCAGATTTAACATTTTAATCTGCTCTAGTTAGCTCTCCAATACTCTCTGTCTGATAACCAGGTTAGTTCTGTCCCTTAGTTGAGCAGAGACAAATCACCAGAGGCGTATTCCCTCTTTAGATCCTGCCAGTGTGCTTTGGGCTTCCACAGACATCCATCGCCTTGGCCACACCAAAATCTCACAATTTAAACTCGGATACTATTCCCTCTTTCAGGTTTGGATTATATAATTTACAATCCTTGGATCATGGAGATTGGTGTGGTACTTCCATGTGGGCTTAGTTGACATCTCACTTAGATGGCTGCTTGTTTGGAAACAAGTCTCTAATATCCCAGACACTATTTTATCTGAGAGCCAGGCACCATCTAATTTCTTCATTACACTTTGCTACAGCACCTATATCTTCTGTGTTTCCTTCATGAGGGCAAGTAGTGAGCAGGGTCATGCTGTAAAAACGAATTGTTCTTTGATTGGAGCTAGGATTAAGTGCAATCCCAAAATCTACCCTTGAATCCATGTTTTTTTATCTGCCTCTAGTTCACCTTCGATACATCCTTGATAATGTATGGTAGAGGGTCTTATCAATCATCTCCCTGGAGCATAAGGACCTTCTGTTTATAGGGTCATTGATTAGTTAATGGTACTGATTTTCAATTAATTAATTAGTTAATTAATTATAGTCGTTTTATTAGCACTTCATCCACATGTCATAAAATTCAATAATTCAGTCATATCAAGCAGAGTTGTAAACTTGTTATCATACTTAATTTTACAACATTTTCTTCCATGTCACTGTTATTAAGGTAACTAAAATTTTTTTATAATTTTGGCAAAAATCCACACAATAGAACATTCTCCAATTCCAAAACTGCTATTTGTATAATTCAGTGTCATTGATTATACTCCTCATGCTGTACAACCACTACTAATATCCCTTTCCAAATTATTTTACCACCATTGACATAAACTCCATGCCCCCTCCACAACAACTCTTGCCCCTTCACCTATGGTAACCATTGGTCAAGCTTGTTTTCTTTTTCTTTCTTTTCTTATGGTTTTCTTGATATAGTATTTACATGTCATATACTTCCCATGGTTAAATTACTTTTAAAATGAGTTATGTCATCATAGTCAGTTCTAGTGCTCCCTCTCGAATTGTTTGCTTCCCAAATCCCCTCACCCTGTCTCCCACATCCCCTATAAACCCTTGCATCAGTTATTATCTCTATGTATCTACTCCTGTGCTTCGCAAACTT
>NW_022104553.1:2896468-2898091 GCF_000313985.2 Echinops telfairi | reverse complement strand
TTAATCTGCTCTATAACAGACTTGTGACGATCAAATTATCTTTTTTTTTTTTTTTTGGTGTTTACACAAGATAGGCAGGAGAGGCAATCTCCAGAGGACATGGGAGCGGAAAGGGACACTGGGGTGAGCAGGGAGACAATAATGATGGGTACAGGGGAATATAAAGTATTCTAAAATTGATGGCAAGTAGGCTGTAGCTTTTCTGGTTGTGTTTGATTAATCAAATTGTGTCTGAGAGTAATTACATGTGAATGATGGATAAACATAATAGGGTAGGAGGAAAGAAACAAGAATAGAGGAAAGAAGAAAAAATATATAAATACATTAATATAGGTGTATTTATTTATATATATGTAAACACGACAAGAAAGTAGATGGACTTTGAACCTCTAATTAAATGTTACCTCAGTACAAGAATGGTTTGTTCTAATGTGGCATTGTATGATACTCACCTTTTCCTGACATGATCGCTGAAGATAAAATGGGTGCATAAGGAAAACTGGTTGTAATAGGTAGGTTTATTGTGCCAACCTGGCCAATAGGAACATGTGGGATTAATCACATCATAGTTTGATTGGAGGGCAAAGAGATAAATGCAATGCCCGTCCCCCTCTCTCTTGCTCTCTACTGATTGGAGCGTGGCGGAGCGTGTGTGCTGGTGCCGTAGCTAGTTCTCTGTCTCAACCTGTGAGATGCACTACCTGTAGGCCATGTTAATCCGTGGATCATATTGCTAAAGCTTGAGGTGTGTACACCGTTTGAGCTTGAGGCTGGTGGATTCCATCGCCTTGCTTTGCTTGTGTTTGATATCCCATCAGGGCGTGCTGCTTGCTTTTTACCTTGCCCCAGGGAGGACTCTGCTGTCTGCTCCCGTGACCTTGGACCCGGCAGCCCATTTGAGTTGAAGGACTTCCAGTATATTAACTCTTCCAGGGAAGTGAGTTGAACTGAACCCTCTGTACTGCTGTGTGGACTAATTAGCCATTATATTCCTTCTTGCTGTATAAACCTATCTTTCTTCCTTCCTTCCTTCCTTTCTTTCATTCTTTCTATAATCATAAGTGTCCTGGTTTTGTTTCTCTAGAGAACCCTGCCTAACACAGTGGTGAGGAAAGCTGATGGTGCCTGGCTATTAACAGATATAGCGTCTGGGGTCTTAAATACTTGTAGTTAAACAAGTGTTCATCTAGCAGGGAAGCAACAAATCCCACATGGGAGAAGCAGACCAGCCTGTGTGATCATGAGGTGTCGATGGGTAGAGGTATCAGAAGTTCAAAAACAAGCAACCAAATCGAAGTGAAGGGGTGTAGATGTAGTGAAGACCCAAAACCCACCTGTAAGATAATTGGGCAGTCCCTCATGGAAGGGCCACATGGACAGGATGATAAATCCAGGGTGCAGTATGGCACTGATGAACCACATAACTATCCTCTAGTTCTTTAATATTTCCTCCCCTTACTATCATGGCTTTTTATTAGTTTTACCTCATTAATCATGTTAGATTTGTGTATGTTCATTTGTATATGTAAGATTGTTCAGTACATGAAAGTCAAGATAGATAACCCTTAAGAAGTGATAACAGGAGTAACCATCACTTCTTTTTTTTGGAACTTTTTTTTTTTT
>NW_022104553.1:2894091-2895346 GCF_000313985.2 Echinops telfairi | reverse complement strand
GTGTTGAGGGAGTACTTGAGTGGAGGCCCAATGTCCTTCTGCTACCTTAATACTAAACCTATAAATGTAGGCTCGTAGATCTATTTCGCCAACCTCATATAATATATTTGCATATGTACATGTCTTTATCTAGAGATCTATAAATGCCCTTTGCCTCCCACTTCATCTCCATGCCATATAATTCAATAATTTAATCATCTCACTAAGAGTTGTACAATTATCACCGCATTTAATTCTAAGACATTTTCTTCTTCCTTGTAATTTTTTTCTAGTTGGGGCAAAATATACACAGAAAAAAATTCTCCAATTCCCCAACTTCTACATGTGTAACTCAGTCCCACTGAATCAGACCTAGTGCCCCCACCCCCTTCACTTGTTCTTTCTGTATGGTCTTCAATCAATGTAGAATGGGGCTTGGAGGTGGGATCAATCTGATTGATCTGATGTGATTGTTGTTGCTAATTGCTGCTGAGTGGATTCCAACTCATGACATCTCTGTGTGTTACAGAGTAAAACTGGTTTAGAGGGGTTTCTTGGCTGTAATCTTTATAGAACCAGATCCTTTTTGGACCGAATGTCACTATCAGGTGGGTTGGAACTACCAAGCCCCTCCTTGGAGTTTATGGTAACTCCAGCCTGGTGAGGAATGAGACTGGAAGTCATCCTTCCAACCACCAGCCTCAGTAGTTCTACATTAGTCGGGGCTCTCAATCCAAGTAACCATCACTTCTTAATGTCACTTTTGTTTAGCTAAAGACACTTCTTTCTTTTGTAGGCAAAACAAACTTATGGAAAGACAGAAAGGATATTGAGATGTAATATTGACATTAAATATTTATCTCTAACATTAACTTTGCTAGGCATAAGGTTCTCTAGTTTTGTCCAGGTCTTGTGGTGTTGGACAGTAATGAATTGTTTTTTTATTGATACATAATATTCCATTGTATGAATGTACCAGAGTTTGTTTATCCATTCTTCTATAATCAGAGTTTTCAGTTTCCATTTGTTTGCTATTATGGAAATTGCTACAATAAACACATGTGCACATTTGTTTGTGGTGTCCTTTTATTTCCTTAGAGTATATGTCCATTAGAGGAATTTTGCAGGATCATAAGGTAATTGTGTGTGTATTTGTTTAAAGGGGCACCATAATGATTTCCATATTGGTTGTACAAGTCTATAGTCTCACCAGCAATGTATGAGCATTCCAATCACTCCACATCCTTCCCAGAATTATGATTTTCTGGGTTAAAAA
>NW_022104553.1:2886070-2887524 GCF_000313985.2 Echinops telfairi | reverse complement strand
CCTGGAGGGGTAATTGTGTAGCTATGTGTTGACCATTGCAATTGGGGACTTCCTCCCCTCCTCTGCCTACCTCCTCCTGGAGGAAGATTTTTTTTTTAAGGTACAAATATATATATACAGACTTTTCAGAGTTGTTTAATTAAATTTATTCCAATGGAAATCATTTAATGTATTATTTTTGTATTAAAATATAATTTTAAAATTGGAAATGCAGTGAATGTTTAGATGTGATTGGAGAAGTGGGTTTTGAATTTTTACTGATGATCCAATTATATGTTGATTTTGATTTGTTTCCAGTCTTTCAATGTCGACAACTGGAATGTAGCATCAGAGTATGTATAGATGCAAGAGGAAGGGTGAGAACCAGGATCAAGAGCAGTACAAACTGATTCCTATGATGAGGAGATCAGACATACCTGTACTCTCCAAAATGTTCACCATTCCTTCCTCCAGCCCTAAAACTATTTGAACTATTCTACCTTCCCCGAGCCTGAGACACTATCACCTTCTCTGCTGCATTTGAAAATGTGTTGCAAGAGTCATACAGAACTCACACCATACTCAAAATTATGTGGTTTATTAGAGGAATAAAAGGCTACAACTTTGAACAGGCTCAACTTGGCAATAATATGATGCAGCTCACAGCACAGGATATAGTTCTTCAATCTGGACAGCTTCCAACCAAGACAGTTCTCAACATCATTTGACCTGTACCCTCAGGAAGTCAGCATTTTTCTTGGCTAGGTCAGCTGACAGGCTCTTGTCTAGGTTTCTGTCCTCCTTGAGCAAGGTTTACAGCTCTTTAACTCTGCCAACAAGTACCTAGAGGGACTCCACTATACTAGCAAGCCTCTTACTTGAAGGTACTCAGCCCTCTCACTCTATGGAACAGCAATGCCATTGCAGCCTCTTTGCACCATCTTTAGTTCCCACTGCTCATATTGCTCCTGCTGGCTCTGCTGTGGTTGATCCCTTTTCTCTGCATCCTGAGTCATCTTTAGTGTTAAACTTCTCTTCTGTGTCTAGCAGGTTCTTAGTGCAGGGACCCCAGGTCCAAAGGAAGTCCCCAATTGCCGTCCTCTCTAGACTTCTATTTTTTTAAAAATAGTTTTATTAGGGGCTTATATAACTCATCACAATCCATACATAGATCAATTGTGTAAAGCACATTTGTACATTCATTGCCCTAGACTTCTTGGTAGACCACAATTTCTTAATTTGCATAGAAACTAACTAGTTCTTTCAAGTTCACTTAATCTTTATTTCAAATAGTTTTATTTGCATATACTTTGCATATCATACAATTTAATCATTCAATCATATTAAGAAGAGTTGTGCAATCAATAAATTTCAGAAAAGTTTTTGTTCATACTCACTTTTAAAAGCATTTTATTGGGGGCTCGTACAGTTCTTATCACAATCCATGAATCCATCCATTGTGTCAAGCACATTTG
>NW_022104553.1:2882148-2884527 GCF_000313985.2 Echinops telfairi | reverse complement strand
AAAAAATTAATTGTTCTTAGATGAGGCTAGAATTAAGTGAAAACCTATGGTAGTTAGATTTTGTGTCAACTTGCACTCGTGGAGCGGTATATTCCACCTGTGTCCATCAGGTCACAGACTGATGATGCTTCCTGGGAGATGTGGCCTTTTTTAAGAGAGACACTGGGAACCATTCACCCCTCCCTCTGCCCCTTTGCCTTCTTGCTTCCTGGGACTCTGTCCCTGCCTCCAGGGGCAGCCGCATGAGGGCTGTTTGATCCTGAGAGCTGTTAGTGCACTGCTGCCTTTCCACTGATCTTGGATCCATGTGGTCCTGCATCCACTGACTCTGCATCGACTAGCCTGTAATCTTCCTGCATCCCACTTCACCTTTCTGCACTAGTGGCCTGTGGTTACATGAGTCTGAAGATGATTCCGGCTAGCATCAAATCCATGGACTCAAGTTGGATTGGGCTGGGATGCTTTCTTGATATTAAGTTATTTCTGTATGTAAAGTTTCTTCTAATACATCTATGAGTATCACTGGCTTTGTTTTTCTAGACAACCTCGCCTAACCCAGAGCTCAAAGTCCACTCATATATCTATGGTTTACATATTTCTCTGCTTCACTTTAGAGACTTCATTATAATTTTATGATAGAAAAACTTTATAAATTATCCCCTATAGCATAATGTAATTATCTTGATAGTGTCATCATGTTAGCTAATGGTATATGTTACTGTTGGGTGATTTTATGTCAACTTGAATTTGTATGAAAGTATAGGGATGGAGTCTACCCTATCAATCAGGTCACAGACTGATGATGCCTCCCTGGAGGGAATGGCCTTTTTTTTCAGGGAAAACTGGGAATTCTCTTTCTGCCTGATCCCAGGGGGTGACCGACCCTGAGAGCTGTTGGCACCCTGCTGCACTTCCACTGACCTTAATCCACACGACTTTACACCAACTGGTCTAGAATCTCCCGGCTTTCTGTTTCATCTCTTGAAGTCCTCAGCCTGCAGCTACATGAGTATGAAGAGGGTCTAGACTAGCATTGGAACTGTGGACTTAAATTGACCAGGCTGGGGTGCTTTTTGTTGCAAAGTTGCTTCTTGATATAAAGTTTTTTCTTGTACATACATGAGTGTCACTGGTTTGTTTCTCTAGACAACCCAGCCTAACAATATAAAATTTAAGGATCTGACAGTGTTTTGATGCTATGTATGAGGTTTTCAGCAGCTAATTCCTCTGGAGTGGACAGCTGATTCTTGATATGTAGTCTGTTCTTAGTCCGGGGTTCTGCTGCGAACCTACTGGCATTTGAAATAGCAAAGGCATAGCTTCCACCGTCTGCACATGGATCAAGAGGCAGTTGTACAAACACAAGGGCATACTGCACGGTTTAAAATCAGGAAAAGTTGTGTCAGGGTTACACCTTCTCATTATACTTGTTCAATCTGTACGCTGAGCAAATTATCAGAGGCGCTGGATTATATGAAGAAGAATGTGGCATCAGGATTGGAAGAGGGCTTGTTAACAACCTGTGATATGCAGATGACACAACCTTGATTGCTGAAAGTGAAGGGGACTTGAAGCACTTCTTAATGATGATTAAAGACTGCAGGTTTCAGTATGGAATACAGCTCAAGGTAAAAAAAATAAAAATATCTCACAATAGGATCAGTAGGTTACCTCATGGCAAACAGAAAAAAGATTAAACTTGTCAAGGACTTTGTTTTGCTTGGATCCACCATCGATGCTTTTGGAAGCAATAGTCAAGAAATCAAACATCATTGTATTCCATTGGGTAAATCTGCTGCATAGGACCCCTTTAAATTGAAGTGTTGAAAAGCAAGGATGTTGCTTTAAGGACTATGGTGTGCCTCACCCATGCTATAGTATTTTCAATTACCTCATATGCACGTGAAAGTTTGGACATTGAATAAGGAAAAATCAATGAATTGGAATTTTGGTTCTGGTAAAGAATATTGAAAGTACCATGGACTGCGAAAAGAACAAAAACATTCTCTTGGAATAAACTGTCTTGGAAGAAATAAAGCTAGAAGGCTCCTCTTTGAGGCAAGGGTGGTAAGAGTTCGTCTCACATACTTTAAACATGTTGTCAGAAGACAACAGCCCCTGGGCAGGACATAATGCTTGGTAAAGTAAAGGTGCAGTGAAGACAAAGAAAAGCCTTCAACAAGACAGACAGACACAGTGCCTGAGATATGGGCTCAAACATAAGAACAACTGTGAGAATGGCACAAGACCAGTTGGTGTTTCCTTATCGTGTACATAAGGAAAACATATGGTTGTTATGAGTCAGAACCAACTTGATGGCCCCTAAAAGGTTGAGAAAAGGAAATTATACAAATATAGGCCAGATTCAGGCTGAAATAC
>NW_022104553.1:2876430-2877978 GCF_000313985.2 Echinops telfairi | reverse complement strand
CCAAATATATATCAGTCCCAGGACACTGCTTGCAACTAATGGTAAATGGTTGTCAAGTTATCTCCCTGAAGGCACCAGCCATCCAGAGCAATCAGACATATTGCTTATCCCACCATAGGTGGGTCTCACTCTCTGCTAAGAGCAGTGGATTCCTTTCCACTGCTTAGAAAGCTTAGAGAGAAAAAAAGAAAGAAAGCTTAGACTAAGTCAAGTCTCCAGCTCAAGGACAATCAAGGTTATGCTCCATCTTGAGTCTAGGATCCATCCATCTTGTCATATATGTACCCGTGATCCCTTCTTTTCCTCTTGCATATGCACCCCTAGATCGTTCACCTCTCATTTACTTTATTATCTATAGTATAACCCCTTCCTGTGACGTATGTCTTTTCCTGTAATCAGGGGACTTGCATATTTCCAGAAAGATATTAAGCCTTGGTTAGAAATAAATCTCTCTCTTCCCTGCCATTCCCACCATCCATAGCCCCACGTGGACCACCAAATAGGACTGAGGTGAGCATGCTACCATGAAATGTATCTGACTCCTTCATTTTACTTTCTCTCTTATTCTCTATGACTTTACTGTAATCTTTACATATTAATGCTGTATAATTGTGCCTGCCAGGCCTGTGATGATATGTTAGGGGCTGGCTCCCCTGACAACTACACAGTCAATTTGATGCCACTTCTTCTGAGAGGGTCACTGGCATGATTTGCATTCCCTGCATCTTCCTAGTGATGCCACTATAGAGGGGAATAGGGAGGAAAAGAGTATAAATGAAGCAGGATTGGCTACACATCAGTAATTGTTGAATCTGAGTAGTGTATTTGTGGTTCATTATACTAGTTTCTCTATTTATGGGCATGTTTACATTTTTCCCAATAAAAGGTAAATCAAAGCCTGTGCTTCCGAGCTCCCAGATTTTATTCATTGACAAGCCCAGATATAAAATCATTTATTCTTATCATGGAGTCTCTGGAAGGTGCAAATGATTAACATGTTTGACTGCTAACTGGAAGGTTGGCAGTACAAGTCCACCCAGAGAGTCCTTGGGTGAAAAGCTTGGTCATCTACTTGTGAAAAAATCAGGCATTGAGAATCTGATGCATTGTTAGACCATGAAACATGTACTTTGAAGTAGAAAAATAAAGTAGTATGTATGTTATAGGTTTCTATAATAAGAATACCAGTTGACCATAAACTAAATCCACATGAAAGAAGCACACCAGCCTGTGTAACCCAAGGCTTGTAAATAATAAAACCCAAATTCGAAGGAGGGAATTGTATTAGAGCTTAAATTGTGAACGCTCAGATTGCAGACGGCTATGTATGGAAGTCAAAAGCCAAAGTCCATTTGAAAGGGGTTTTTTTTTTCCCCCCACGTGGATTAAGCCTCCAGTGAATTCCCTCTGATCCTAGTCAAAGGATGTGACTAGCCTGGCTATCAGAGAGCATCGAAAAGTTGATTATGGCAGACGTTGTTACTTAAAATATATAACACCTTATCATTTGATCTCCCCTTTGACTCATTTTAAAGTTGTTTTAGTTTT
>NW_022104553.1:2873693-2874988 GCF_000313985.2 Echinops telfairi | reverse complement strand
GTCCTGTTGCTTTCTCCTCCGAATTGTTTATTCCACCTATCTTATCTAAATAGAGATGGAGAGACAATAATAAGCACAAAAAGAAGACAAAGCCAAACAAAACAACAAAGGACAATAAAACAAAACAACAACAACAATAAACAACCTCAAAAAAAGAAAAGCTTATAAATAGTTCCAGGTCTGTTTGTTGACCATTAGGAGTGTTTTCCAGTTGAGTCTCATGGGGTTCCACACTATTGCCCCAAAGCCTATTTTTGGTATTCCCCCTAGACACTATTCCTTTGCTTCTCTTGCTGCTATGCTGCACGCCCTTAGTGTTTTGCCCCAGTGTGATGAAGTCAGATCGGGCACAGTTCCCGCACTGTCTCCAGTGTTGGTCCCCATAGTGCTATGGGTCAGTGAGGGATGTCGTCTCTTGTGGTGGGGCCAGTCCTGTGGTCCTCTCTGTGCATTGGCTACTCTGAGCAAGAAAATCATTCTCGAAGCTTGGTGGGCCAGGATGTGTTCCTCTCTCTCCTTTCCTCTTCATTTGCTCCTGTGTGCTCAAGTCAGATGTGCCCCTCTCCCCAAGCTGTAGCTTCAGTGCTGTCCTCTGAAGTGCATTCTTCTTGGGGTGGGGTGGGGTGGAGTGGTTCACATAGTTGGGATTGGGACCTGCCCTACAGACCTCTCTATTGGTTCCTTGCTACATATTGTATTCACATCTTGGCACACCGGGGTAAGCCTGGTTTCTCTTTCCCTTTCCTGTGGAGATAAACAATACCTGCCCTTGGGTAGATTAGTGCCCTGCTCACCCCCTACCCATGTCTTTTTTCCTTCTTTCTTTTCCCCTCCTATTTAGTTGGCTGCCATATATATCCCTGGATTGGGTTTGGGCCCTGCCACATTACCTGGATCTCACCCCAGCAATGTATATATAGAAGTTTCCCCCTATGCCCCTTTTGCATTTTTTACGCTTACCTCAGTGGACTCATGTTGTACTTGTCTTTTTGTGCTTGGCTTACTTCGCTTAGCATAATTTCCTCCAGTTCTTCCCATGAGACAATGTATTTCATGCGTTCATCACTGCTTTTTAGGGATGTGTAGTACTCCATTGTATGTATGCACCACCGTTTTTGATCCATTCATCCGTTGATGGAAATTTTAGTTGCTTCCCACTCCTTGTGATTGTGAACTGTGCTGCAATGAACATTGGAGCACAGATGTTTGACCCTTGTTTGTTTCTTATCTCTTCTGTGTATATACCAATAGGGGAGTTGCTGGAGTAGCTCAATTTCCATCTGTTTTAGATATTG
>NW_022104553.1:2871045-2872844 GCF_000313985.2 Echinops telfairi | reverse complement strand
GGTCTGAGTATCTGTCATTATATCAGTACCATACTGTTTGACCATGTGCCTGGATAATAGGTGCTCAGGTAAAGCAAGCCATCCCACTTTGTCCTTCTTCTGAAGGAGTCTTCTGATAATTCTGGACTTCCCTCTCCATATGAAGTTGGTAATCAGGTTTTCCAATTCTTTGAAGAAAGATGATGGTATGTGTATCGGGATAGCATTGAACTTATATGGTGCCTTGGGTGGAACTGACATCTTTATTATATTGAGTCTTCAGATTCAAGAGCATGGGATATTCTTCCATTTCTTGAGGTCACTCTTGGTTTCTTGTAATAGTGTTCTGTAATTTTCCTTGGGCAAATATTTTGTTTTTTAAGTCAGCTGTATCCATAGATATTTCAATTTGTGCTTGGCTATTGTGAAGGGTGACTACCTCTTTAATACCCTCTTCTGTGGTCTTATCCACAGTGCATACCAATCTAATAAACTTCTGTTTGTTGATTTTGTATCCTGCCATTCTGCTATATTCCTCTATAGCTTCCATCTCTCCTCTTATGGAGTTTTTGGGATTTTCAACATATAAAATCATATTATCTGCAAATAACGATCGTTTCACCTCTTACTTCCTTAGGGAAATACCTTTTATGTCTTTTCTTTGCCTTAGGTTGTTAGCTAGGACCTCCGGTACAATGTTAAATAAGAGTGGGGACAAGGGGCATCCTTGTCTGGTCAACTTTTTCAATGGGATTATTTTTGTCTTTTCTCCATGACTACTATGTTGGCTGTTGGTCTTTCATATATAGTTTGTATAATATAGAGGAATTTTCCTTCCATTCCTATCTTCTTGAGTGTCTTAAACAGGAATGGGTGTTGGATGTTTTCCAATGCTTTTTCTGGATCTATGTGATTCTTATCATTTTTCATGTCAATGTGGCGAATAATACTTATGGTCTTTAATATGTTGAACCATCCATACATCTCTGATATGAATCCCACTTAGTCATGGTGAATTATTTCTTTTACATATACTTTCGTATTCTATTGGCTAGTATTTTTTTAAGGATGTTTGCATCAAAGTTCATTAGGGATATTGGTCTGTAGTTCTCGATTCTTGTGTAATCCTTGCCTGTTTTGGGTATCAGAGTTATACTGGCTTCATAGAAAGGGTTTGGAAGTTTGTCATCTTTTTCTATGTTCTGGAAGAGTTTATGTAGGATTGGTGTCAGTTCTTCCCTGAGTGCTTGGTAGAATTATTCTGTGACACCCTCTGGCCCAGGGAATTTTGTTTTTGTTGCCAACCCCTTGATATCTTTGTCCATTTCTTCTATCACTATGGGCCTGATGAGATTCTTGACGTCCATCTGTGATCATCTCGAGAGGGGTTGTTTTTCCAAGTATTTGCCCATGTATTCCAAGTTGTTAAATTCATTGACGTACATATCTTCATAGTACTGTATCATTATCCTTTTGATTTAATTCGCATCCGTTTTAATGACCCCTCTTTCACCCTTCATTCCTGGTGTTGAAATTTGTTCCTTCCCTTCTTTGGTTAGGTTTGCCAGCATTCTGTCAATTCTGTTAATCCATTCAAAGATCAAATTTATTTATTTGTTTATTTTACTATAGAATGAATTTATTTATTTTTCTTTCTTTTTTAATCGTTTTATTAGGGGCTTATAAAACTCTTATCACAATCCATACATACATCAATTATGAAAAGCACATTTGTACATTCATTGCCCTCATCATTCTCAAAACATTTGCTCTCCATTTAAGCTCCTGACATCAGGTCCTAATTTTCCCCCCTCCCTTCT
>NW_022104553.1:2867772-2869012 GCF_000313985.2 Echinops telfairi | reverse complement strand
GGATTCAGCTTTCCTCCTGCAGTCAGCATCATTGTGTGTGTTTTGTGAAATTGAGGAGGACTTTGTAGATTAGTGTCAGATTTATGGGCTAATGTTGGACGTAGGGGCTTGGAGAGCACTGGGTTGGGATGCTTTCTTAATGTACACTTACCCTTTATATAAAACTCTCTCATATAAAACTCTCTTTCTGTGGATTTGTTTCCCTAGTTTACCCAGACTAACACAAGAATATATTTTCAAATCATATATCTAATAAAGGGCTAATTTTCAGAATGTGTAGAGAATTTTACAGCTTAACAATAAAAAAGACAAATAGCCCAAATAAAAAATGTGCAGACAGTTCATCATGGCACAGCTCACAATTGCAAGGAGATGGAAACAACCCAAATTTACATCAACAGATGAATGGGTTAGAAAACTGGTACATACATACAATGGAGTAATATGCATCTCTAAAAAACTGTGATGAATGCATGCAGCATATTGCTGCATGGGAAGAACTGGAGGAAATTATGCTAAGTGAAGTAAACCAAGTGAAAAAGAACAAGTATAACATGAGTCCACTGAGTTAAGTATATACAATTTTTTTAAAAAATTAAAAAGAGAAAGACACGCAAAAGGGGTACAGGGAAAAAGCTACTGTATACAAAATTCCAGGGGTAACGTTCAGGTAGTATAGCAGGGGCCAGACCAAATTCAGGGGTATATATGGTATCCAACTAAAAAGGAGATTGGGGGCAGGAAAGGGGAAAAAAAGGAAATATGTAGCAGGGGAATGGGGCACTAACCCACCCGAGGGGAGGGTATTGTTTATATCTCCACAGTGAAAGAGGGACCAGACTTAAATCCAGTGTTCCGGGATGTGAATGCAGTGTGGTGGCATGAAGAGGGGAGCAAGTGGAGCGGCCTGAGGGCCCAGCTCCAATCCCAACTACGCGGACAACTTCCCTCCCCACCGAAGAATTTACTTTAGAGGACGGCACTGACGCTACAGCTCAGGGAGAGGGACCTGTCTGATCAGAGCACATGAGAGCAAATGAATGGGGAGGAAGAGAGAGTGGAGCACAACCTGGCCCACCAAACCTTGAGGATATCCCTGCTCTGAACAGCCAATGCCCAGAGTGGACCATATGGCTGATCCCACTATGAGACACGATGTCCCTCGCTGACCCATGGCCCTACAGGGAACAACACTGGAGACTCGGTGTTGGGATTGGCCCCCGTGTGACCCCACCACACC
>NW_022104553.1:2864694-2866767 GCF_000313985.2 Echinops telfairi | reverse complement strand
TGGCATGGTTCTCCGCGTGACTCCTCCAGCTCCAGGGTTCTGGGTGAATCAGCATAGCTCGATCAGGCTCGTCATCAGTAATGTCTCACAGGGAGTGTGTGTGTGTGTCATACCTCCGGTGAACTATTTATCTCCATGGCATCTCCAAATGAGGTCATCAACCTGTCACTTGATTGACAGGCTAGACTCTACCGCTCCACAAGTTGACAGCAGATTATGTAACTACCACAGTGGCAATGTTTGATGTTGTGGTATATAAGATTGCCTTGATTTTTAGTCAACTGGATGACAACTAACAAAAAACAACAGCATTGTTTAAAGAGTATGTTTCTGTTTGGGATGATTAACAAAATCTGGAAATAGATATTAATGATGATTATACAACATTGTAAATGAACTTAATGCTGTCAACTTTGACACTGAAAATGATAAAACTGTAAATTTTTTGGAATCATTTTATTGGGGGCTCATACAACTCTTATCACAATCCATACATCAGTTGAATCAGGCATGTTTGTACATATGTTGCCTTCATTCTTTTCTAGACATTTTTCTATTGAGCCCTTGGTATCAGCTCTTTTACCGCCCCCCACCTTCCACCCCTCCCAAACAGGAAATTTTATATATATAAAGATTGTAATCTTTACAAAAGCAAATTGTCATATATCTTTCCTGAGGAGAAGCTAGTAGGTTTGAATTGCTGACCTTTCATTTAGCAGGCAAGAACATAAACACTGCATAGATAACTAAAAGGCTGTGGGGCTGTGAATCACACTTAGTGATACTGTCAGAGGTGTGACACCAAAATGTCTGTAAATTTTTTGTAGAGTTTTAGCAGAAATTTTAATTTTTACTAAAATATCCACAGAGTTAGTGAGATATAGTCAATTACTATGGCCCTTCTAGCCAAAATTCCTTCTGTGATGTATTATAATTCTGGATTCTATGCCTGGAACTATGACCCTATTTTGGAGGGAGTTCTATATTACAGGATTAAGCCCCTGACCTTAATAGAGACTATTTACCAAATTACACCCTTTGTTTCCTTAGGGGCATCTCTAAGACAACTTTAGAGGATGGAACTTAAGACACCAATCATTAGTTTCCTTGAGGGTATGGTCAGCTAAAATACAAACACCTTAATCAAAGCCAATTCTCAGTATGTAAGAGCAATCTAGGACACAGATACAAATTACAGGAATATTTGGAAGAGCATGTTCAAGATCTGTCTTAAGTCAGTGCAGCCAAGACCAGATGCACTAGAGCCTGTGGCATGGAGATTCATAGGAGCAGCTCCAATACTCTGGGGTACCATTTTCATCTAGCCCCAGAAAATGAAACTGTTGGACGTATAGGCTGGCTGGCTTCCTTGACTCCTGGAAGTAAAGGCCAAGGGACCATGAAGATGAGAGACCGAGAACCAGAGAAAGACTTGGCTGCTGGCCGAGGGGAGGTGTTACTGTGGACCAATGACTGCATCCTTACTATTTGCTGATCCCGATTTGTGGTAATCTATTAATTTATCCAATAATGCCCTTTAAGAGTGAACATTGTGAGTTCTCTGTGACCATTGCAAAGAATTATCAAACCCACCATGTAAGTAGAGTGCCATGAGAGTAATGGTTAGTATCAGAATAGGGTCAATAAGACTGGAATATCTGACCCCTGCCTTGTTAATGGGAAAGCCAGAGGTGAGCCTGTGAGTTATCAAAAGACTTTCCCCCAGCTTTGTCTTCCCCAAAGATTTGCCAAGCCTTAGAGGCTGTTTGCCAGCACATGGGGGGAGGTCAGATGCTTAGAGAGACTCTCCCTGAAGGCATTCAGCCATCAAACTACTGTCTGGTCCACTGTAGGTGGGGCTCACACCCTACTGATAAGGATAGTAATTGTTTCCTTGGAGAGACAGAGAAGTGGTCAGACCTGCTCAGTGACATCCAAAGTTAGGCTGCCATCCTGAATCTAAGATCTGCCCACCTTGTCACATGTTTACCCCCAATCCTTCCCCTTCCTATTGCATGTATGCCCCTAGATCGTCCCCCTCCCATTACTATATTACCTATAGTACAACCCCTT
>NW_022104553.1:2859829-2863334 GCF_000313985.2 Echinops telfairi | reverse complement strand
ACTCACTCACTGACACTCACTCACTGCCTTACACACATTTTAGTATGCTTTCATTAAAGGAGGTACAAGAAGAATACAGTGACAGCTGGGTTTGCAGAATGTCCATGTACAAGTTGAATTTACAAGAATCTGGTATTCTGTCAATAATTTCCCCCTACATAAAGGGATCTTTGCAATAATATTTAAATAAACTGGCTTAGTTTAGACACCTCTTTCAATCACTCTAATGGTAAAGCAAAGTGGGTATGCTATATAACAAAAGGTAATTTTTTTTCTTCTTCTTGCCACTTTTACATATTATAGCTTTTAAAACCAAAATGTAATGTGAAAAATAATGCACAGCCAACCCATTTTTTTTGTAGCCAAATGCTCTTTTTGTTTAAAGAATGTAGAAAAATACTGATGTACTACAAAAGAGCATGTTGATAAAAAGGCATTTTAGAGCACCAAAGATATAGGAACATTTTCTTTTTTTTATTGGAGAAAATGATTAGAAAAGCTATCCAGTCTATTGTCTTGAGCTGGTTGTAATAAAGTGTTTTTAAAATAATGTTCAAGTAACCTTTAGCAAACTGGAGGGGGTTGCTACATGGAAGGAATTCCATTATCCATAGAAATTCTTACTAAATGAAAAAATGTGAAATGCTTCACAAATTTGCATGTCTTCCTTGCACAGGGGCCATGCCATGCAAATCTTTTCTGTATTGTTCCAATTATAGTATATGTGCTGTCGAAGCAAGCACTGTAAGCCCACTTCACATGTACCAATATGCTCACAAAGCCAAAACTCTATGCTAGTTTTACGTTTTGAGTCTTCTAATGCACTCAAATCGGAGCTGTCATAATTGCCCAATTATAATGATACTTCAAGTTACATGATTTTACCTGACCAGTCTGTACATTCTGTAAGTACCTGCTGTTGTTTTTGTTGCTAAATCAGAAAAATTGACTATCATTACCAATAGTATTGGGGTAAGTAGTATTTGTGAATCTGTATACTTATTTTGAGAGGTAATAGTAAGCAAAGGAAAAGAAAGAGAAAATAAACAAGGCCTCTGCTCAGTTATTAATGATGCAACTCCATGTAGAAAAAAATTACAAAACAATTTTGTTAGTATTCATGTAATTTACAAAATATCACATTTAAGCAATTTAACACTGTATCACATATTATTCTATGGTTAAAGATAGATAATATTTCTAAGGCTTTTGTATGGTCTGGTATAGGAGGGAGGTCCAGGGATGCCATAAACAACTATATTGGGTGACATCATCCTAGTAATGCCACTGACCACTGTGCCACCAAACTCCCCAAATCCAAACTCACTGCAATTGAGTTGATTCTGACTTATGAGGACCCTCAAATATACATCAGCAGTCCTGGTGGTGTAGTGGGCTACATGATAGGCTGCTAAACATAAAGGCAGCAGTTTGAAACCATGAGCAAATCCACAAGAAAAATATGAGATTTTCTACTCCTGTAAAGATTTATAGTCCTGGAAACCCATACAGCAGTTCTACTCCGTCCTGTAAGGTTGCTATGAGTCAGAATCAATTCAATGGCAGTGAGTTTGGTTTTCCAGTTTATAAAATAGAGTAGAACTGCTCCCCAAAGTTTTTGAGACTATAAAATAACATAGCCTCCTCTTTCTCCTGCAAAGCATCTGGTGGACTAAAACTGCTGATCTTGGAATTGGTAGCCAAATGCTTAACTAAATACACCACCAGGGCTCCTTCAAAACAAACTTACATGGGGAAATAGGCTTTACCTTGATGAAAGGAGAGGCAAAGTCTCTTTATGTTGGACTCACATGTACCTCCCTGGGTGTGATCTGCCCTGCCCCCAACTACCTATGCTTTCCCCCACTTATTGCGAGATAAGTGTCTATTCTTCTATTCCTGCCATGCCGATTGTACTTACCTCAGGGGGCTCATGTTATACCTGTACTTCTGAAATTGGCTTACCTCACTTAACATGATTCTTTCCAACTTTTCCCATGAAACGACGTGTTTCATGTGATTGTCCATGCTTTTCAGTGTTGCATAGTACTCCATTGTGTGTACGTGCCAAAGTTTGCTAATCCACTCATCTATGGATGGAAACTTAGACTGTTTCCAAGTCTTTGAGATTGTGAATTGCACCGCAATGAACATTGGAGTGCAGATGACTGGTTGTGTTTTATTTGTTACCTCCTCTAGGTATATGCCCTGTAGAGGGATGACTGGATCATAAGGTAGATCAATTTCCATTTTCTTTAAGTATCTCCAGATTGCATTCCACAGTGGATGTACAAATCTACACGACCACCAGCAGTAGAGGAGGGTTCCTATTTCACCACAACCCCTCCAACACTTGTTGCTCTCTGATTTGGGCTAGCCTCAGGGTTGTTAGGTGGTATCCCATGGTTGTTTTAATTTGCATTTCTCTTATGGCTAATGACCGGGAACACTTTCTCATATGCTTGTTGGTCATATGGGTCTCCTCCCTAGTGAAAGTTCTTTTCAAGTTCTTTTGCCCACTTCCTTATAGGGTTAACTGTTTTCCTCTTTTTGCAGGCCATGAGGGTGTTATAGATTTTAGTAATGAGCCCTTTGTCCGATGTGTCATTACCAAAAATATCTCTGAGTCTGTGGGTTGTCTTTGTCAGCCTCTTGGTGAAGTCTTTTGAGGTGCACAGGTGTTTTATTCTTATTAAATCCTTATTTTATTCTTATTATATCCCATTTATGTGTGTGCCTTTCCCTATTGCAGTGAGTCTATGAATTCCCTGGGCCAATGATCTTAGGTTTGTCCCGATTCCCTCCTTGATGGTCCTGATGGTTTGAGGTTTTACTTCTAGGTCTGTGATCCACCTTGAGTTTATTCTTGTGTATGGAGTGAGGTAAACGGCTTGTTTCATTTTTCCTGCATGTTGCCAGCACCACTTGTTAAAAAGGGCACCCGCTTCCCACTTGATGTTTTTGGGACCCTTGTTGAAGATAAGTTGTCTATATGCTGATGATTTTATTCCTGGGCTTTCTATTCTTTTCCACTGGTCTGAGTATCTGTCATTGTGCCAGGACCATGATGTTTTGAGCCCTGTAGCTGTGTAATAGGTGTTAAAATTGGGTAAGGCGAATCCTCCAACTTTGTCCTGCTTCTTGAGGAGTTCTCTGCTAATTCAGGGCTTCTTTCCTCTCCATATGAAACTGGTGATCAGTTTTTTTCCAATTCCTTGAAGAAGGTTGTTAGTATTTGAATCCGGTAGGGATCATCTGCCCTGGATTCCCTGTTTCCAGTTCCTATCTGTACCTGTGTACATCCTCTGGTCTAGCCAGATTTGTTAGGTAAAATTTGGATCATGATAGTGGGTGGGGAGGAAGCATTTAGGAACTAGAGGAAAGTTGCATGTTTCATCATTGCTACACTGCACCTTGACTGGCTTATCTCCTCCCCGTAACACTTCTGTAAGGAGATGTTCAGTTGCCTATAGATGGGCTTTGGGTCCCCACTCTACACTCCCCC
>NW_022104553.1:2856398-2858639 GCF_000313985.2 Echinops telfairi | reverse complement strand
TTGCTCTGTTCCCCTTGCTGTTCTGTTGCACACTCTTAGTGTTTTGCCTCAGTGTTGTGGGATCAGATCAGGCACAATTCCCACACTGTCTCTCCAGTGTTGTCCCCTGTAGGGCTATGGGTCAGTGAGGGATGCCATGTCTCAGAGTGGGGCCTGCCATATGGGCTTCTCTGTGGATTGGCAGCTCTGAGTGGCAATATCATCGTCAAGGCTTGGTGGGTTAGGATGTGTTCCACTCTCTCTTCCTCCCCTTTCATTTGCTCCCATGTGCTCTGATCAGACATGCCCCTCTCCCTGAGCTGCAGCTTCAGTGCTGTCCTCTGAAATAAATTCTTCTGGGGAGAGGGGCAGCTGTCTCCCTTGTTATTTCTGACAGTCCATGTATTCCCTGCAGTGGGACTCCTAGATTTGTCCCAATTTTCTCATTGATGATCCTGTTGACTTTGAGTTTTACATCTAAGTCTTTGATCCACTTTGAGTTTGTTTTTGTGCATGGAGTGAGATATTGGGTCTTGTTTCATTTTTCTGCAGGTGGATATACAATTTTTCCAAAACCATTTATTGAAGAGGGCATCTGCTTCCCAGTTAATATTTTTGGGGGCCTTTGTCTAAAATCAGTTGTCTGTAATCAGGTGTTTTTTATTTCTGGGTTTTCTGTCCTGTTCCATTGGTCCATTTAGCTCCCATTATACCAGTGCCAGGCTTTTTTTGACAACTGTGACTGTATAGTATCAGGTCTTGAGGTCAGGAAGTACAAGACCACCTATTTTGTTCTTTTTGAGGAGCTCTTTGCCTACCCTGAGCTGCTCCCTTCTCCATCTGAAGTCAGTAATCCGTTTTTCCATTTCTTTGAAGAATGCTGGTGGGATTTGGATCAGGCTTGCATTGTATTTGTAGATTGCTTTAGGTATTATTCACATTTTTTACAATATTGAGTCTTCCAATCCACAAACATCGTATATTCTTTCATTTGTGTAAATCTCTTTTTGTTTCTTGTAATAAGGCTATAAAAATTTTTTTTATATAGGTCTATTGTTATTGTGGTTAGGTTTATTCCTAGGTATTTCAGTTTTTGTGTGGCTATTGTGAATGGTATTTTTTCCTTGATGTCTTTTCAGTATTACCACCACTGGGATATAGGACTCCAATTGATTTCTGCTTGTTAATGGTGTATCCTGCAACTCTACCAAGCTCCTTTATATTTCTATCAATCTTATTGTGGTTACCTTAGGGTTTTCCATAATGTCTGCAAATAGCGAAAGTTTCACTTCTTCTTTACCCACTTCCACTCCCTTGATATTGAGCATTTGTCATATGGTACTGGCTAAGACTTCCAATACAATATTGAATTAGAATGGGGATAGGGGACACTCTTGTTGGGTTCCTGTGGTTAATGGAAATGTTTTCAAATTCTCCATTGAGCGTGATATTGGCTATTGGCTTTTCATATATGGCTTTTACTCTGTTGAGGATTTTCCCTTCTAGTCCTATCTTCTTGAGAACTTTTATTAGGGATGGAAGTTGGATGTTATCAAATGCGTTTTCTGCATCAATCGATATGATCATGTGGTTCTTATCTTTTTCATGTTAATATGGTGGATTACCTCAATTGTTTTTCAAATGTTAAACAATTCCTGAGTTCCTGGTATGAATACCACTTGGTCATTGTGAAGTTGAGACGGAGGCACGGAGAGGAGAGAGAGCTCAGCCAAAAATGAAAAGTAAGGAAAGGCTTTATTTGAGGCAAGGAAAAACTACCGGGAGAATTCCAGGACCCAACAAGCTAGGTCAGGGAAGTCGCAGCTTGTTGGTGAGGCAGGGGATATAGATATGGCTCAAGCCAAAGAAGTATATGTTGACCAAAGGAAGGGAGGTGTTTTTATTGCTGCAGCTGTGGGGTCTTGAGTCAGGATGTGGTCCAGGAGCAGTCATCTCATTGTTTGCAAACTTGCTCCCTGGAGCGCTGGGAAAGGGGCTATACAAACCGGGCCTGTAGAGATAAATTGCTACCTGGGGTGCTGGGGAAGGGGCTATACAAAACAGGCTGGCCTGGAGAGATAAGCTCTTTGGAATGTTGGGGGCAGGTGTTGCATAGTTCAACAGGTCATCCATCTTCCAGAGAGGCTGGGAAAATGGGGGCTGGCTGGTCCGGACCCGGCTGTATTATTTTTTTGATGTGTTTTTGGATTCTATTGGCCAAAATTTTGTTGAAAATTTTTGCATCTATGTTCATGAGAGATA
>NW_022104553.1:2848945-2855417 GCF_000313985.2 Echinops telfairi | reverse complement strand
GTCCCTGGGCTGCAACAATAAACTAGCAGACAGGGATAGATAAGAAACAACTTTACTTTGAGCAGGGGGAACGACAAAATAGAACTTAACAGCTGTATTGTAGTCTAAATCCTGCTGGAATGTGTAATTTTTGCTCATGGTCAGAGAGTTCTGAAAATATCTAGGAGGTTGAGTTGTTCAATTGTACTGTTCAGCTCTTCCATTTCTTTATTGAGTTTCTTATCATTGATCTATCTTTCTTTGAAAGTGGTGTATTGAAATCCCTATTATGAGTGTTGACCTAGTGATTTCACTTTTCATCTCTTTGAGGATTTGGTTGACGAGTTTTGAGAATCTTTCATTGGGTACATGTTTATTATGTTTATAGGTCATTGGTCTGTTGATGCCTTGATCATTATGTAATCCCCATTCTTATTTCTCGCTATGTGCTACACTTGGATATCTATTTTATCAGAGATTAATATTGTCAGCTCTTTTTTAAAAATTGCTATTAACGTGGTAGATTTTCCACCAACTTTGACTCTGAGTTTATTTTTGTCTGTGTTTGCGATGTGCCCCCTGAGGGCAGCAGATTTATGGATTCTGTTGTCTAATCCAGTCTGCTACTCTTTATCTTTTATTTGGTGCATTTAAACTATTGACATCTAGAGTAATTTAATCTAATTGTAAATTTGTTGCTGTCATCTCATACTATTTGTGTTTGATATTTTCCTTTCTTCTCCTTTTACAGTGTGTTGTGTGTGAATTTATTTTTGTCTGTTTCTCCACTAGATCTGTATTGTTTTAAGTATTTTTTTCAGTGTGTTGGTTCCTGGGTGGTGTTACGCACTGTGGTGGTCTCATGTTTGAGTGCTGCAGATGTTGTTTTAATTCCCATAAAAAACTGGAAAGTACTTCTTGTAATGCTGGTTTTGTTTTTCCACATTCTCTGTCTCCTTATTTGAGAAAACTTTTCCTTTTCCTTTGCATTTGATGGAGAGCATTGCTGGATAAAGGATTCTTGTATTGCAGTTGTTTTTCAACTTTCAGAATACATTCCTCCAAATTCCTTCCTGAATGGCCTCTGTGGAGAGGTTTGAGCATATTCTTATCTATTTACCTTTATATGTGACTTTCTAGCTACTCTCATGATGCTATCCTTAAAGTTGGATAATTTAACTGTTATATGTCTTCATGTGTTGTTATTTTTTTGGGCAGGGGGCTTAATCTAATTGGTGTTTTCTCTGCTTCCTGAATGGTTATTGTCTCCTCCTTTGTGATATTGGGGAAATTTTCTTCTAAGAATTCCCTTACTATTTTAACTGTAAGATTATTTGTTTCCTTCTGGTCAGGTACCCAATAACTCGAATATTGTTTCACTTAATGGAATTCCACATCATTCTGAGACTTCCTTCTGATTCTTTTTCTTTTTTGTTTGATTGTTTCTCGTTTCCTGAATTCTGCTTGGATATCTTCAAGTTTGCTGATTCAATTTCCCATTTCTTCCATTCAATTGGTGAGATCATTCACCTTGTTCTTCATTTGTGCCGTCACTCCTTAACTCCTGGATTTTCATTGTGAGAATTCTAGTATCTCTATTTTTTCATTAGTTTTTAGAATTGATCCCCTAATTCCTTGGACAGTCATAAACAATATTCTCATGCATTTTTTCTGGCAGTTGAAGGGCTGCTTCTTCTGTGTAAACTGTTGGGTTTAAGACTTCAGTAAATTACTTTTGTTTCTCTAAATTTTTTGTGGTAGCTGCTGGTGTTGGCTCTTTCTTGTGACACACCTTGGTTGAGCTGAAGTAATGTGAAGTCTTCTGGGATATGTAGGCAAGGTAAGGGCTGGCTCTTTAGTTAAGAGAGATCAGATAGGTGTTGGAAAACGTATTGTGTGTAGATAAGGGGAAGTGTTATTTGGGTGAGTAGGAGGATTAGGGAACAGGTGCTCAGGGTTAGATTTTAATTGGTGTTATTAATCATAGGACGTGTTCCTGTTAAGTGTATTAATTTTTAATGGGTTGGCAAAGAGCATTATGGGAGATGCAGTTTTACTTGGTAAGTTAAAGGGAGTGTGTTACTGAGGCGGAGGAAGCAGAGTCTGGAGGTTATAGTGGTTAGAGTATGTGTGGGGTATACTGAATTTACCCAAGTCACTTATCATCCCTATAAAGTAGGGAAGTTGCAGTCCTTCTGTTATTGTGTTTATGACAGGAGGCCCATTTATAGTGGATTTCTGCACAGCTCAGAACTTACATATGGTCCCTGGGTGTAAATAGGCTATTATAGTGGATGCCCCAGGGAGGAGAGTTCCAATCCGAGGTGATCTGGCTACAGGACCATGGGACCCCACGTCAGGAGGCTACCAAGCCAGGGGCAGGGTCAGCTGTCTAGAAATCTAGAAATGCCAGGTTCTGTTTCCTCAGGCAGGTAAAGGGCTTTTGTTTCCTTTCTCAGAATAGGACAAAATCTTACTTCTTGAAGTCCGCTGCTGGCTTGAGCTGTGTTTCTGTCTTAATGGGGCCTTATCCCTTCTAGAAGGATGAGGTTATCTATCTGGAGAGGCAGGTGGCGACCTTGCAACACAATCCTGCAGTGCCCTGAGTTTGGGTCTCATTTCTAAATTCCCTGGATTGGCCTGCTTTTGTAGGGGGACTGGGTGCCTGCAGCAACCAGAAAGGGGAGGTCCCTGGGGCAGGGAAAGGGAGATCTCAGGGGGTTATGCTGCATTTGCCAGGGGCAAGAATCTGAGTGAAAAGCCTGAAACACTACCATGGTGGCCTGAGTCTGGGTCCTTCTTCTAAATTTCCTTGGTTGGCCTGCTTTAGTAGGTGGGAACAAGCTGACCACAACAGGAAAGGGAACTTAGAGAGGGGAGTTCATTGGTGAGGGGAAGGGAGACCTCAGAGGGGTTCCACTGTGTTCTCTGTGGGCGAGAATCAGAGTGGGGAAACGGAACAGATTCCCACAGTGCTGAGAATCTAGGCCAGCGTCCAAGTTTCCAGACTTGGTCTCCTTACCAGTTGCTCTCTGAGACACACAAAGAGAGGTCTAAGTAAGGGAAAATTCGGCGCCATCTTCCCCAAACTGTCTTCGTGACTTTATTAAGAAAAAAATTAATGCAAGAATTGTATTTCTTTTCTAGTAATACAGACCATCCATTTACTTCTTTTCTAGATGGCTGAGGAAGAACCTGCAGCCTACGGAGGATCTTCAATCAGTCATCCAGAAACTATCCATGTTTGGTCCCATCCAGTCATTTTCTCTTTGTGGTCGACAAAGTGCTATTGTGGTGTTTGAAGACATGACCTCAGCATGCAATGCTGTGAATGCTTTTCGAAGTAGGAGGCCAGGCACGCTGTTTCACTGTTCCTGGCAACAACAATTCATGTCAAAAGATGTAAGGCTCCTATGTAATCCTTAAAGCTTAGTTTATATAATTATCTCCCCCATTAGGGCTCTAAAAATACCCAACCTCCTGCTAACAAGTAGATTCTAACTCACAGCGACTCCATATAGAGTTTCTAAGGCTGTAAATCTTTCCGGGGGCAGCCAGCCTCATCTAACTCAAACGGATCTTGGCTAGTGGTCTCAATGAAATATAACTGTCATAGAGATATAGTAGCACTGAAAAAGGCATCATGGAAGTTTATTTAGTTCAAAATATGAGAAATCAGAATATCACACCCCTTCCCTTGATGTACATGACTTGGTTGTAACAGTTATCACAGTTTTGCTTTTCTAGATAAGAAGTTCATGACTGCATTTGCACATTCTTCCGACTGCCATCTGCTTTGGAGGACACGGCATTCTTCAGAATTAATAGCATGTAGCTTTTCTTTCTCCATATTTCGTATAAGCTGCTTTGAAATTCTCATGGCCTAAAGAAAACAATCCAACAATAAGGTCAGCAGTTATTTTAATAGGAGTGGGATTATTCTCTAACACTGATTCTTATTTCTCTATTGTTCACTGAACAAATCCTTAAGATATATGTGTAATATAAAAGACCAACAAGACTGGGTGCCATGGAGTCACTTTGACTCATGATAATTCCATGTGTGTCCGAGTCCAACTGTGCTCCATAGAGTTTTTATTGGTTTATTTTTTGGCAGCAGACCACATGGTCTTAAGTGCCTCTGTAATAAAGTACTTCTCAAACTTTAAAATTATCACCTGGCAAGCTTGTTGATGACTCAGATTCGGTAGGTAAGGAGCAGGGCCTAAGATTATACACATTTCTAAGGAATACCTAGTTGGGTGCCAAATCATCAGGACTACACAGTGAACAGCAAGAATCTAAGAGCAATCAGCTACTAGCTACCACTAAACCAACAAAAAAACTGCTGCACTATAAGGATCTCCTAACATACAGTCAATTGATCTTTAATCTGAATGGCAAGATTTGCTTTGCAAATACCATCATCCTCAAAATTATCCCTCTAAAGAACGGTCCCTTTATTGTCACTGAATAGAAAGGAAATGTTTACATACACTTGTAAAATCACTACAAGGGGGTTTAAAAAGTTTGTGGAAAAATGGAATTAGAGATAATGGAATTTTTTCATGAACGTCTTGAAGCTACCTTGTGTTTTCAACATTATTTTACTGAATCAAAATTTAAATGGGCTTAAAGTCTAACAAAAAATGTTGTCTTTTTTATTATGTATTAACACAAATATATATTTCTTCTAGGAAATTATATCCATGGTTCCTATAAGTAAAAACTGAATACTAACATTTGGTGGAAGCTTTGCATATACTTTGAGCCTGGTCCAAACTTCTTTCTGAAAAGTGCTATCAGGAAACACTTCAGTAACAAGTCCTTGAGCACAAGCTTCCTTTGCTGTTATCTTCTTTCCAAAAATGAGCATCTCAGCTGCCTGAAAGGAAAAGCAATACGAAGACATGTCACTTTCCACATCTATATCCATAGAGTGATTAAAGTGGGGCCCAAACTCAGAAGACTTGGGGGGTTGACGTAGCCACTGAGGACAAGGCCTTGTGATGCGTGTAAATGCAGATAACACTATAGTAATTAACTGGACAAGTACTGTCCTCATGTTTGGAGTTACAGAGAGAATTTCTCATTTTCTGTCGCAGAGACACTGGCCATAACCTGGGTTGTGCATATGTTAAATTCTTAGAGGTGGGGAGCAGCCGCCAAGCCTCCCCGGCCCACTCTGGGACTGCTTTTGGGTAGGTATCTGCTCCCCAAGCAGAGAGGGACCAGCCTGTTCCACAGCAAGGTGGCCCTTAGTCCTGTGTTTACAGTAGCCACTGCTGTGTCTGCAAAGCATGTGGCCACTTACCTGTTGCTCTGCTCCCTGAGAATCTGTGCGCTGCCTCCCCTCTCTGTGGGTCACCTACATAGCCCAACAGATGAAGAGAGTGTGTGTGCTGGTGGGGAGGGTGGTGTCTCCCTAGGTGCCCTCCCTGTGCCCCCTTCCTGAGGCAAAAAATCAGCCTCCTCTGGGGAAAAAAAACCACTTTTCAACTCTTTTGTCCACTAATGGAAAATGAAGACAGAGAAAATGATTATCTTGGGGATAAAAGTGACTTATTAAATTGGAATAGCAATGTCATTGAATTTTATTTTTAAGGTTTCCAAAGTTACCTTGGCTGAGCCCATTATCTTCGGGAACATGTAAGAGGAGCATCCTTCTGGACTTTGACCCAAATGACTAAAAGGCGTATGAAACGTTGCCTATTTGGTAAAAAAAAAAAAATGAAAACCATCTTTTGATATGTGACTTTTCCCTCGCAAGTTTATAAAAATCACAATTTGCATAAATCCTACATCTGATTTAGAAAACATTTTAAAAAAATTAGCATCGTAGTATATAATATATATAATAAAATTCACTCTCAAAGTGTGCAGTTCATTAAGTTTTCACACACGGATAGTTATGCAATCACCATAATCATGGTGTAGAATATTTCTATTACACAAAAAGTTAACCCTTGTGTCTCACTGCAGACCGTTCCTTCCCCCACTTTTCTACATGCTTCAAAATTTTACTTTTTACGAGGACACATATTACAACTGTGAGCTAAGTAATGGACTGCTAACTGAAAAGTAAGCAACTCAAACCTACAAGTCCCTCCATGGGAGAAATATGAAGTTTTCTGCTCCTGTAAAGATTTATAGTCCTGCAGGGGACAACACCAGTGACACAGTGTGTGAATTGCGCCTGATCTGACCCCGCCACGCAGAGGCAAGGCACTGGGGTGGGGTGGGGTGTGTGCAGCGGAACAGCAGGGGAGGGGAGTAGCAAGATCCAGGGAATGATGAGGGTGGACATTGGAGACAGGGCTAGACTGGAAAACACAAGCTTTTCTTGCTTGGTATATTTTAATTTGTTCTTCATCAGTGGATTGAGGTTGTTGCTGATTTGTTGTACATTGTTGCTTGGTTTTGCTCTGTCTTGTTTTTATGCATGTTGTCTCTGCAGGCCTGTCTAGGACAGGCTGGATGAACAATCTGGAGG